>NW_003306623.1:0-3333 GCF_000142945.1 Phytophthora infestans T30-4
TCCCGTTTTCGGCAGCCGTCTGGTTTACGGTCACGCCGGTATCGACCAAACCCGGTCTTCAGCAGGCTCATCTCCAACTGATTGACGATCAGGGGCTCGTCCAGCACGGATTGCAGCAGCCGGATCTGGCCGGTGCTCATGTTGATACGCCGAAGTGGCGGACCTTGCCGGACTTCTTGAGCTCGTGCAGAGCTTCAGCCACCTCATAACGGTCCATGAGCGCATCCGGACGGTGCAGCAGCAGGATGTCGAGGTACGGAATGCCCAGCCGCTCAAGCGACTCGTCAACACTTTCCAAGAGATGCTCCCGCGAGAAATCATACCGGCCCGGCTTTGTCTCGTCCCCGTCGAAGAGCCGGATGCCCGCTTTGGATTGGATCAGGATTTCATCCCGAAGTCCGGGCCGTTCCTTCAGCACCTGGCCAAACACCTTTTCGGCTTTGCCCCGGGTATAAATATCAGCATGGTCAAAAAAATTGATTCCGGCCTCCAGGGCGGCATCGACCGCCTCATGGGCCTGTTTGATATGTTCGGACGTGACAGGGTGACTGGCTTCCCAGTCACCGCCGAGCCCCATGCAGCCCAAGGCAAGTCTGCTCGCGGGAATTCCTCTCTGCAGCAGCGGCATCATCATCGGAATCGCTCCTTTTCCTTTTGCTAAAATGTGGGGTGCAGGTTTAATATATACTTGTATTATAAAACAATCGCTTGTCCGGATGACAGCGATTGCATCAAATGCTGATTTAAACAACCTCAGGCTGGGAACAGCCGGAATATTATCCCATTTCCATGGAAGGATGGATCAAACATGAATATCTTTGAAGCGATCCGTACGCGCCGGAGCATTGGTAAAGTCACAGGAGAGGCGGTTTCCAAGGAACTGATAGAACGCATTCTGGAAGCCGGCACATGGGCGCCGAACCACCGGCGGACGGAGCCTTGGCAGTTTTTTGTCATGAGAGGAGAGGGCCGCAAGAAGCTGGCTCATGCTTTGGCGGAGATTGCAAAGCTCGAAGCTGGAGACGTGACCGAAGAGCAGGCGGCCGAACTGCAGGCCAAAGCCGAGGAGAAGGTAAAGCGTGCTCCCGTGGTTATCGGGGTGGCGGTTCAGCCTTCCGATAAGCCGGGCGTGGTGGAGCTCGAGGAATACGCGGCCGTAGCTGCAGCCATTCAGAACATGCTGCTGGAAATCCACGGCCTTAATCTTGCAGCTGTCTGGAGAACGGGGGAGCAGGCCTATCATCCGGTGATGAACCAGACTTTCGGTTTGGGGGACAAAGGGAAAATGCTGGGCTTCCTGTACATCGGCTACCCGGCCGTCAAGGAGCTTCCGGAAGGCAAACGGGAGTCTTTGGAAGCTAAAACCGTTTGGATAGATCAAGCTTAAGCGGCCTCGCCTATGTAAGAGCCTAATCCATGAAAGAGCCTAATCCATGAAAGAGCCTCATTTATGTAAATAGGCCGTATTCATGTAGGCTCTGCAGCCGGCTGCGAGCTGCTTTTATAGCCTCTAACTAGCTCTAAATATCTCTAAATAGCCTCAAAATAAGGGGAAGTTCAATTTTGGTTACATTTGGAATCCGCTAATTCGCTTGGCAGCATTCAAGTTTGGGTAAAGATCTAAGTACACCTTATGTTCTGACAGAACGTATGAAGGATGCATGTCTGACGAATGAATGCCGAAAGAAGTGATCTCCAAATGAGCATGCCTCAGCCAAAGCCCGATTTCAGGCCGAAACCGAAAATAGAGGATTTGGACATCTATCGCGCGCTGGCCATTCTGGCCGTGGTGATCATCCACGTCACCTCGAATCCGGTAGTCCGGCTGCAGAAGCTGCCGGACAGCCGTTTAACTATTTTTTATGAAATATGGAACAAATTCAGCCAGTTCGCTGTGCCTTCTTTTGTATTTCTCAGCGGGCTGGTTCTCTTCTACAATTACTGGGACCCGGAGCGGCGGAAACCCGGCTGGGTGGCCGGATTCTACAAGAAACGCCTGCTGTACATTTTTGTGCCTTATGTGATCTGGTCTTTTATTTATTTTCTGATGAATGAAGGCGAGAAGGGGATTTCCCCATTCCGCCATTTGGGTACTTTTTTTGTCAACCTGCTGACAGGCGGCAATTATGAACACTTATATTATTTTGTGATGCTCATCCAGTTCTACATCCTGTTTCCGCTGCTGCTGCGGCTGCTCAGCTTTAAGACCGCAACCAGCTGGCTGATTCCATTTGCGCTTCTGTTTCAGGGTGCCTTTTATTTTCTGAATAACAGGGTGCTGCACTGGTCATCTGGAGACATATTCGCTACCTACTTTCTGCTGTTTTCACTGGGCGCAAGCATCGGGATGAATTTCGGGCGGTCGATAGCTTTTTTGAGAAAATGGGTCTGGCTTATCCTCCCGCTGTTCGCGGCAAGCGGCCTCTGTTTTGTTTTTGCGGGCAGGCTGTATTATGAATGGGTCCCGCAGCTTCTGCCTTATAAAATGTATTTCAACTTCGTGATTTATTATGTGTTCACGGTGTCGGCCAGCCTTTCTCTGCTGCTGATCGCCCGCGGTCTCTTCCGGCTGCTAAAGCACCGCTGGATCATGCGGCTGTTGTCCAGCTTTGGAGCTGCTTCTTTCGCTATATTTCTCGTGCATCCGCTCCTGCTGCATTACTGGCGGGTGGCTGCGGTTGACCGTTACGGCGCTTATTATCACTATTTGACCTGGCTGGGGGGAGCTCTCGTATTTATAGCCTCTTGGGGTTTCTACCTGCTGCTGCGCAGATGGAAGTGGAGTCAATACTTGATAGGGCGCTAACGGCTAGTGTAGTGAAAATTTGAAAAAAAGACAGAACCCCCTTCCTCTTGGTGAGGTAGGGGGTTCTTTTTTGAGCATCCGGATGCCTATTTTTTACAGCCAAGTCAGGACAGCCTGTTTTCTGTCCGCTTAACTTTTTATGCGATAGACCCGTGCTTCATAAGGACGAAGGATATGATCCGCCCTGCCCTCTTCCGGATAGTTGCCGATAACCGCTGGTTTACCCGAGGGATCCAGTTCTTCAGGCAGATCAAATTGAGCTTCTTCGTCGGAGAAATTCAGCAGCACCAGCCACTGTTCATTGTCCAGCGTACGGGTGTAGGCATAAATGCGCTCGTCGTCCGGCAGGAGAGGGGTATACTCACCGTAAGCCATGATCGGATTTTCCTTGCGCAGAGCAATCAGACGTTTGTAATAGTGAAAAATAGAGTCCGGATCGGCCAGCGCCTGCTCGGCGTTTATTTCCGTATAATTGGGATTCACCTTAATCCACGGTGTTCCGGTCGTAAACCCGGCGTTCCGCTCGC
>NW_003306624.1:0-3335 GCF_000142945.1 Phytophthora infestans T30-4
TCTTTTGTTTTAGCCCATAAATGCTCGTTCTATCATTATTCTTTCTTCTCGTTGGGGGCGGTCTTTTTTATTAATCGTAGCTCTGAGGGCTTCTCGGCGTCTTTTGGCTGGTTTCAGGGCGGTCGGCGGTAAGTGGCCTCTGAAGAAAAGTTCATATGGTGATGACCAGCGGCCGCACCCTCCACGGGTCTAAGGGTGCCAGCCGGTAGATTTTGCATTACTACATGCAGGAGTGTAAGGACTCTGTAGGCGAAACTTACCGAGTGACTACGACGCGCTTGTGGTAATCTCGCTGAGAAAGCGTGCAAGGTAGACGAAATAGAAGAAGCAGAAAGAAAGAAAAGCAAAAGATGTTCCCACACCGGGACTCGAACCCGGGTCTGCTGGGTGAGAGCCAGCTATCCTAACCGCCTAGACTATATGGGAAGGCTGAACAATGAAACCGCACTCAAAATAACAAACCCAACGCAAATACAACCACTGCAACCATGCCCCAAACGCACGCTTCATACGCACTCGCCATCCTTCCAAGCGCTCTCACGGATACGACTCCGCTCATTGCCTTTGCTGAGCCGCAAAAAGTCATCGACGCTATTCATCGTCTCGTCGGGACTACATATTTATTACACGCTGCTCGAGGCCACCTTGCCGTCCTTTGACTCGGTTCAGCCGGTTGACGCTAGTGGGCGTCCGAGGAAAGGTCATTGCTGATGACAGTGGCGACACTCCACCGTGAAAAGGCCCAGACGGTAGGTTTGGCATTACTACATGCAGGAGTGTAAGGACTCGCAGGCGAAACTTACCGAGTGACTACGACGCGCTTGTTGGAATCTCGCTGAGAAAGCGTGCAAGGTAGACGAAATAGAAGAAGCAGAAAGAAAGAAAAGCTAAAGATGTTCCCACACCGGGACTCGAACCCGGCTCTGCTGGGTGAGAGCCAGCTATCCTAACCACCTAGAGCAACATCATCGAGCTCGTCGGCGAGGTTCCTCGAAAGGGACTTGGTCGCCCCGCTCAGCCCCGATGATAGCGTGGCCGTCTCCGGCGTCGCTGCGCCTGGCTCTGGAGCCGGCGTCTTATCTTCGTAATCTCCATAATCGTGGGCGTCAGGACCAATGTCCGCTTCGTCGTCGAAGCTCACTGAAAGCTCGGTGGCGGCTGCAAAGCGCGCAGCCGGGCTTGAACTCTCGTTGCGAGCCCCGCCAGACTTGGCAGGCGTAACTGGTACCGTCGGTTGTCCTTTCGCCATGTTTCTTGTCTTTTTCTTGTTCTTCTTCTCTTGGTAGCTCGTACTTGGAAGGGCCATACAAACAGTTCACAATGGTCACAATCTGTTCCCCGGGTCGCGGCACCAGTTGTGGTGTTGGAAATCTCACGTGAACTCTAGCTACAGATGTAGTTAGGATGTTCCCACAACAATACGTCTACTAGGATAGTAAACGATCGTTCGGGCGGACCTGAAGACCCCATTTCTGCCCTTGCACCGGGACAAACTGGGCCCTTGTAAACTACTTATATAGCCCAACCAGTAAAATAAGAACACGCTACTAGCACGAGCAAAGCTAGCAGGTGTTTTGAATCCTCGTGGTCCCAACAGCGGAAGGGTACCAGGCACGGGTAAGCCTTTTACGAGATCACCGAGTGTTCAACACTCGGCTGGAAGAAATAAAAGGGAGGCAATTCAAGCACTCCCAGTCGTGCAAATAGGCAACAATAAGCCGTCACGTAAAACCTCCCGATAATAATCGGCCAATACACAAAGTCTCTTGGCCTTGCCGGATGAACCCTCGCTACAGAGCTTCGAGTTCACCGACAGGCATAACACACTCAAACAAGCTTGACCTGACGCTTACCTTGAAGCCGGACGTCGCTCTGTGTGCTTGAGTGGAAATTCTGTTCTGTATTTAAGCTTACCCTTTCGGGTCTATTCCTAATAAGAAGTCCTAATCAAGTATACAAATATCAAGTGAACAATGATCCGTTATGGATCTTCTTGCATGCCAAGCGTCGTCTGCACTGTCGCATGAGCATCTTTAACGGTCCGCGCCCTGTCCCAGACGGTTAACGTGTCTTCCAAAGGTCGCTGAGTATTCCGCGAACTCATCCCAACCGCCACTGAGGGTTCGTACCGTAGATGGTCCGCTGAATGCGAATCCGGCCAGTCCATTATTTATAATAAGGACAGCCTGGATTCAGTGACATAGGGCCGTATCCGATATTTGTTGAAAACTCGGAGGTGACGCCGTCGAGTCCCTTGCACCTTGGCGTCTCCGTACATCACCCGACCGAATGTTCGTCGCTTGAACAACTTGGGCGGTGTCACGTCTTTGTCGACGGGTGATAATCCGCAACCACGGAGAAATCACTACACCACAACTGCCCCTGTCGCAATGGAAGCCACGGTACTGGTGCCCGTTGTGACATTTCTTCATTCTTCAATTCACCATCTCGCCACCGTATGTCCAAGCGTCTGAATCGAGCCGTGTCCGACGCGTTTCAGCGTCTCAATCCTCGTAGACGTCGCGAGCGTGAGCAGCTGGAGGTACGTAAGCCCATCCTTCTCTTGAATCATCGGTACCTTGCTCATCACCTCGCATTACTCGACTTGTTTCTCAGGAGGGCAAGACCGAGGGTTCGAACGCCCCTCAGTCTGCTGCACTTCCTCCGACAGCAGCGTAATCAACCGGTCCTCCGGCGCCCGCTGCCCCGGACTCTTCACTCCCTGTGGTAGCTCTTGCAGCACTCCCCGTCGTCGCTGAACCCACGGAGATGGCTCCTGCTGCTCCTCCTGCCCCAGCTGGTGGTCCGCCACCACTCACCGAAGATTCGCTGCGCGCCATGCTGGCTGAAAATACGGAGGCATCGGTCGATCACATGATGACCTCGATAATCCCGTATTTGACTGCAATGGCTCGTCACCAAGTGCAGATCAGCGTTGCGCCTCCTATCCACGGCGACATACATACTCAGCGTCGCCTTGAGACTGCCGTTGGTTTCGATGATGTCCTCGCTGCGATACAGCCTGTTCCTGACGCGCTGTCGGCATTACCAGAACGAGTTGCCGACTTGGAGCGTCAGTTGCGGTTTGCTCAGTCTGAGGCTGCTGCCGCCGTACGTTCGGTGGCGCCCCACATCATGGCCCGTGAGAACGCGGAGACGTTCCTCAAGGCTGCCAACGCTGAGATTGAAGCCTTACATCACAACATCAAGATTCTTCGCGAGTCAAACGCCAAGAACGATGCCATGTTTGCAAGTGTTCAAGCCACTATGGAGCGACACGCAGAGGATTAGAGTCGTCTTCACTGTGAGGTCGCAAGCTCGGGACGTCTTCATCA
>NW_003306625.1:0-3337 GCF_000142945.1 Phytophthora infestans T30-4
AGGGTACCGATGAAGGAGACCCCTGTTCATCAGGGGATGGCGAAGGGGGCGCCAGTGACGTAGATGAATCCGACGGGATGGTTCTGATGAACCTTCCGGCTCAGACGCCGATGGCCGGGGAATCTGACCGGACCCGCTGTTGCCCGGAGACTGTCCTCCCGGTTTCCCTGATTCACTACCCGCTGCTTGATGTCCTTCCGCACCCGAAGCACTCCCCTGCTGGCCGGAAGACTGTCCGCCGGCATGCTGCTGAAAGGGGAGACGTTTGACGCCTGCTTGGAGACACACGACCGATTACTAGCCCGGTTCACAGAATGTCGAATTAGCATCTGCTTTACCAAGAGTATCTTCGTCCAACCCAAGGCTGACTTCCTGTCGCACGAGATTACGCCGAGTGGCATACGCGCTGATGCGAAGAAGATAGCCGCAATCGCCGAGCTCTCCTTCCCGAAATAAAAGAAAGGGATGCAAACTTTTCTCGGTGCACTTAACTATCACGGCCGATTCATTCAGAACTTGGCTGTTTATGGAGCGGTACTCTATCAGCTAAAGGACACGGACTTTGGTCCTGGGCTGACTTGGCGTCAGCAAAAGCGTCATTCGCCGAGCTCAAAAGACTGGTAGCAGAAGCTCCAGTTCTGCGGCATTTCGACTCGGCGAAAGAAGTCCACATAATGTTGTACGCCAATGACTGGGCACTGAGCAGTCCATTGATGCAACCGCACGACGACAAGCTGCACCCAGTTTGCTTCTGCGGACGCGTACTAAAGGAGAATGAACTCGGCTATCATCCCGCTGAGAAAGAAGTAGTCGCGCTGTTACAATTGCTGAAAGTGTGCTACACTCTATTGGCGGGAAAGACGCTCACGTCTTCACCCGTTTCTCCACGTTGGAGTGGGTGTTTAAGTCAAAATCGCTGTACGGCTGCGCCGTCAGTTTCGCAGTTATGTTGTCGCCCTACGATTTGAAGGTGAAGCGAGTACGTGAACGAGATGTAGACTTCGCCCAGTTGCTCCAGGCGTCGATAACCCCGTTTATCGAACTCGACGATTCCTTGAAGCACCTTGCGCCTCCCTCCAAGAACTCGGCGACAGTTCGAATAGACCCAGAACTGCTATACGCCCGAATACCAGCTGAATTTGCGGGGTGTGTGCTGTCATTTGATGGCTCAGCGAAGACAGCTAAATACGGCGGGTATGGCGCTCTAGAACAAGCCGCTGGTGCTGAGCATGAGCAGCAGCGAGCTGATCCCGTAATTTTGTCGCAGTTGCCTCGGCATTCTTCAATTTGTCACCTGCATCGACACAGCAAGTGAATACGGGGTGACCGGAAGGAGAAAAAAGAGGATCCACGTACTCAAGCAACGGAGCTTGGATTCTAGCTCCGTTTGCCTTCGCTTGGCATCCGCCCACTAGGTAGCCGCCTTGTCACGCTGAAGTTCGGTATCCGCCAGCTTGGCCTGGATCTCGGCGCGCACTTGAGTCATGCGTACGAACTCTTCAAGCGCGTAGTCTCGCCCAGCAGATGCTTTCTCGAGCGACCCTTTAATATCTTTCAGTTTCTCGGAAAGACGAGTCAGAGCCACATCCGGCGACGAGGGAGGTGGATTCGGCGCGGGGACCCTCCACGTGCCGACCCTAATGCGGATCCGCCATGGGTGGATCCCACATAGTCGTTGGTCACCACCTCTTCTTGAGTCAGGCGCAGCTCGTCGCGGAGCCGATCCAAGCTCTCGTCCGCGGCCGCACTAGCAGTCTGGAAATCCTCCAGATCCCGCTCGCGGTCATGGATCCGGTATTGGAGCTGGAGGATGTCGGATACGGCGAGCGTCATCTTCCCAAGGAGATGGTCGTTGTCGTCCCGCATGCCATCTCGCTGACGGGAGGCGCGATCCAGCCGTCCGGTCAAGTCGCGGATCTCGACCGCTTGATCGGCCAGCAAGAGTCGCAAATCCTGTGAACGAGAGGCCGCACGGTGCTCCCACCCTTGGATCTCCATAGCCTGGTCATGGACCTGGGCTCGCAAAGTTTGGAGTTGAGTGGCGTGCGAAGACGCGGATAGCGACTGATAAGTCTGCTGAGCAGCCGCCTCGCTGAGCTTGGTCTCTAGCATCTTGGGCCGTCTGGAGCTCCGCCGTCAAGGCTTGCACCCGATCGGAAAGAGCCTGGGCTAGAGTACGTAGATCGGTGGATGACATTGAAGAAGGGCTGACCGGAGGAGTGGTGGATGGGGCCTTGCCCGGCGATTTGCTGGTACGCTTGGTGGGAGACATGTGTCACGAAGAAGAGGAAGCGGGTGTGGATGCTGGTAATGCACGCCGTGAACGCTGTTGTGCAGCGCCGACAACGTACAGGAGGCGATTGTGGGTGAAGTGCTTTCTCAGAAATAAGAGAATGGGCCTGACGCGGGGTCACTATCCCGAATCAGTGACAATTTCAAGTGATTAGAGAGGATTTGGATCGCCCGGCGCGGATGCAAGTTGCCTGTGGTGGATTAGCCATGACGAGCAGCACCCCGTATGAAATGACGGTGGATCTGGGTATGAGCTATGTACGGGAAGGCAAGATCCACCAAGACCTATCTCGGATCAACCCTTACCTGGATCCACTTAGATGGATATGGGATATGCTATGTACGGGTGGATCGAGTGGGGACCCTATGAAGGAATGATGGTAGGTGTCAGCTGAAGGTGGATCTAGTAGCCACGGCTATCGAGAGATCAAGATCCACCGCGAGGTGTCCCGGATCCCATACTTCCGAGTTCGGATCCAAGGAGGGAGGATCCCGCATAGGACGACCTGAATCCAGGATACAGGATACAGGAATGATGAATATTGTGGATCTCGAACTTTCGTGGGACAATGGATATCACAGACGGTTGCAAGATGATCTTGGATGATTGGAGAGTTCAGATCCATGTTAGTGTACACTTACAGTGAAGTGGATCCAAGCAACCTGGATCCGGATGAGTGTACCCATAATATGGCGACCATAATGATTACGCCATGGATCCGGTGGATCTGAGGATAATACAGCTGGGATGATGGGTCAAGGAAAGAAGGGACATGCAGCCGAGCCTGGTAAGGGATTTAACAAGTAAAAGACATAGAAGGTAGAAATCCAGGCAGGTATAGGCTTAAGTATCAATACAGTCCTCAATTTGCACAGTAACACGCAAGTGCCTTCCTGCCCTCAAAAACGAGAACTACATTGGCCGTACGAGCTCCGTGAAGGTTAGGAATTGCGAATCTAGTGCTAGTAGTGGTAACTGGATAATACATTAGCCAGATCCTACAACCTAGTGAGCTTTCCTATACACGTGCAGATCCGACAGGTT
>NW_003306626.1:0-3338 GCF_000142945.1 Phytophthora infestans T30-4
CTTCGACTGCTTGCTCGACGACGTTGTCGACGCCGTAGCAGATCCTGAAGAGGGGGCAGAGTCTACCGGCGCGGGGAGGGCCACGCCTTGGAGCGAAGCGTCGGTCTGGCCATTCAGGATGTCCTCGGCGAGCTGGTCCAAGAACTGGAGACCCGACGACATGCTGTTGGCGCGCAGGCGCGCGCGCAGCTCGGTCCAGAACTGCTGCTGGAAAGCCCGCGCAGTGTCCCCTGGGGTCGACCTGTCACCATGGCTGGCGAACCGCTTCACAACGGTGGCGGCGTACTTCTGCTGTGCGATCGTCAGCACATCACCGTCCTTGTTCCAGCCTAGCTCCATGCTCACGAAGCTGCTTGAAGCATCGCACTTGTTAATCGCGAACCGACTGGTGATGCTGGCTTGAAATGCAGCAAGCTCCGATGCCAAGTTGCTGAAAATTAGCATGTCGTCTACATAAAGTAGCACAACCACAATGCTGTCAGTAGTCCGCTTCACCAAGACACAGGAGTCCGACTGGCATTGCACGAATCCAGTCTCGCACAGGAACTTGGTCACGGTCTTATACCAAGCGCGTGATGCCTGTTTAAGCCCATACAGGGCTTTGCGAAGCTTCCATACCGTTTTGTCGTTGCCGTCAGTGGGTGGAGTGACGAAGATGGTTTCAGCAAGATTGCTGTTCAGGAACGCCGTTTGCACATCGAGCTGAAGATGATCTTAGTCCAGTTGAACAGCCAGAGCAAGAATGGCTCGGATCGAGTCGTAACATACAACTGGGCTGAAGGTTTCCGTGTAGTCCACGCCATACTGCTGCGTAAATCCCTTTGCAACCAGCCTGGCCTTGTACTTGTCAAGTGATCCATCAGGCAGTGTCTTGCGTCGGAATACCCATTTGGTCTGCACTGGACGCACATTCGCTGGAGCGAACACTTCCTCGTAAGTGCCATTGCGACGCAGGCTGTCCAGCTCACTGTTGATTGCTTGACGCCACTGTTCTGCGTCGGGCCGAGCCATGGCTTCCTGCAACGTAAGCGGGTCGCTTAGCTCGCTGACCAATGCTGTCTCCTCCGCGTTGTGCGACTGCTCGTAGTCCAGCCTACGCACGGATTTCTTTCTGAAGGCCCCGTAACTGCGACGAAGTGGGTGTGTTTTTCCGCCCGCGAGAATATAAGAGATGGCGCTCCGGCAAGTCACTCAAAGGTTGACTGCCATCCGCGTCACTAAACCAGTTGACTGCCATCAGAGTCCTCCATCTCGATGTCTTCTTGGATCGCTTCGAGATAGCGAGAAGGTGCGACCCCATCCACTGGCTCGTCATACACCTGCGCTGGTAGTTCTCCATTTAGCGTCACCGTCGTGTTTCTCGGTACGCTTGACTCAAAGAATACTGCAGTCATGGAGACAATAGCTCTCCCACTGCCTCCGTGACCACTGGGTACCCAAAACCGGTAGGCGCCGCTCTTCTCGTACCCGATGAAAATCGCCTTGATGGTCTTTGCGTCGAGCTTGTGACGCTGTGACTTCGGCAGTAGGACTTCAGCATCACAGCCAAATACTCGAAGCCTGCTCAGCACTGGGGCGCCGCCAGTCACCGCTTCGAGCGGAGTCTTGCCACCAAGTACCTTTGTTGGGCAGCGGTGTCGAATGTATGCAGCCGTCAGCACCGCGTCACTCCAGAAGCGTTTCCCCAAACCGGCAGCCTGCATCATCGCTCGCGCCATTTTAACGACGACTCGGTTACTGCGCTCACCTTGCCGTTCTGTTGTGGTGTGTATGGCGTGCTGAACTCCTGTGCAATCATGTTTTCATTGCAGAAGTCAGCGATTTCTCCTCCCACGTATTCTGCCGCATTGTCGCTTTCCAACACCGCCACTCTTGCACTCGGGATCACCACCTTGAGGTTGGCGATGCACTCGCGTAGCGCGCTCAGCTGGGTGGCCGAGCTCTTGGCCTTGACAGGGAAAACTGAGGCGAGATGGTATGGCTCGATCATCATGCTCACCCATGCCTGTGTAACCGTCCCGTGACGTGGTTTCCCATTGCCCCACATAATCGATAGCGATCACCACCTGCCCGCGCTTTAGCTTTCGCGGCTTCTTTTCCGGAAATGACACACTGGCCAGCTTCCCAGCTGCACAGGACCCACAAGGGAGCAGCTGTGAGCTTCGGGTTGTCACATCACCGGCTTTCAGCAACGCCTTCAAATCCCGAGCATTCAAGTGGCCCAATCTGGCGTGCCAGGTAGCTAAGTCGTCCAATTGGTCTCCAGACGCGTATTCCACCTCAGCACAATTGCCTGTGCTGAGGGGCGATACAACATACAGCCCACTGGTGCGACGTGTAGCAAGTAGCTTATCGTGACCGCTGGTGATGACACAATGCTCACGATTGAAGGTTGCCGTAAGGCCAGCTGCTCCGACCTTGCTCAAGCCCACAAGATTGCGCTTGAGGCCTGGGACGTACACGCCGAAACTTTCCTCTCCAGTAGTGGCAAAGCTGACCCTCGTTGCCTTCAGTGGCAGCGTCGACAACAGATTCTTGTCTGCTGGATAGCTTCTCGACAAGCTCGCCAACGCCACTATCATGAAGACACGCTCTTATAGCATCATGAAGACCGTCGTAAGTAACCGTTCCAGCACCTATAGCTCGCTTCTCGAGCTCGGATAAAATATCTTGAACAGTATCAAGCCGGGTAGCTTCAATTTTTGACACCGATTCCAGCAAACCGTCCTTTAGACCCTTCATTTCACAGAGTATAGCCACGTGAGGTGGTACCCCAGTCGGTCGTATACGCGCCGCAGCGCAACCATCACCCGTTCTAATTCTGGTTGTGAGATTTAATAGCAGCTCTTCGTCTTGGAAAAGCGGCGTCTCAAATAAATGGTGCTGTGGAGAAAGCGTAGCCTTCAGGAAAGAGGAATGATAGACCAGCGAAGCCAGACAAAACTCTGCAATATACTCGAGCCTATTGGGTAGGCCAGGGAACATCAACTTCATCCCGTTTTCGACGCTCTCATCTCGTGAATCAAAATGTGGTGCTAGCGTCGAGAACTGGTAACTTTCGGTAGGCAATCCAGCCGCTGTACGACCGACATGCATGTCGCCAGCAGCTTCATATCGGAGGTAGGTGTTTTGAACACCTCCAAGCGACCAGCCGGCTCGCAAATGAACCGCCGTTGATGAAGGACAAGCCGTTGACCCTGACGAACAAAACGTCGCTGATCCTTTCCGCATAAAGTGAGTCCCCAGCTCAGTAGCGACAATCCCTTGGCGCTACAATTCCGTCGCGACACTCTCTTGCGCCAGTAGACGCAGCCAGCACTTCCGAAATCGCTCGTATT
>NW_003306627.1:0-3339 GCF_000142945.1 Phytophthora infestans T30-4
CGATCTGGCCAATGTATTATCCAGTTATCACTACCAACACTAGATTCGCAATTCCCAACCTTCTCGGAGCTCGTACGGCCAATGTAGTTCCGGTTCTTGAGGGCAGGAAGGCACTTGCGTGATACTGTGCAAATTGAGGACTGTATTGATATTTAAGCCTATACCTGCCTGGGTTTCTACCTTCTATGTCTTTCATCTGCTAAATCCCTTACCAGGCTCGGCTGCATGTCCCTTCTTCCCTTGACCCATCATCCCAGCTGTGTTATCTTCAGATCCACCGGATCCATGACGTAATCATCATGGTCACCCTATTATGGGTACACTCATCTCGAATTCAGGTTCGCTTGGATTCATCTCGCTGTAATGGTACACTCGCCGTGGATCTCGAGCTCTCCAATTATCTCAACATCATCTCGCAAACGCTCCCGTGATCTCCCATTGTCCCCACGCAAAGTTTCCAGATCTCACTGCTAATCTCATCTCATCTCCTATAATCCCTCGGAATCCTCAGGTTCCCTCCCAGAGCGCGGAATCCTCCCCTCCTCTGGGATTCGAACTCGGGAAGTATGGGATCCGGGGTACTCGCGGTGGATCTTGACTCTTCATTAGCCGTGGCTACTAGATCCACCTTCAGAGGGCACCGACCATCCTTCCTTCATAGGATCCACACTCGATCCACTCTTGTATAGTATATCCCATATCCATCTTAGTGAATCCAGGTAAGGGTGGATCCGAGGTAAGTCTTGGTGGATCATGCCTTCTCGTACGTCGCTCATATCAGATCCATCGTCATTCCATACGGAGTGCTGCTCGCCATGGCTAATCCACCACAGGCAACTTGCACCCGTGCCAAACAACCCAAATCCTCTATAATCACTTGAAATTGTCACTGATTCGGGATAGTGACCCCGCGTCAGGACCATTCTCTTATTTCTGAAAAAGCACTTCACCACAGCGGATCCCCGGGATCATCTCACGGTGGCGGATCCCCTGGATCCGTCTTGGTCCCCGCTCCCCCTAACTCGTCACTGCCAGGGATGCTCCCCGTGGCTCCGTTTGGTCCGGATGCCGCTTTCATTCCTGGTAGACGTGCTTCCGTGGCCTTCGCTACCAGAGACATCGAGCCTTGGTCAGCCAAGAAATTGAACCGGGTCGCGGTCATCTCCATGAAGATCACGGTCCTGTTTCCGGAGTTGCCTTTTCGGGCTGAGTGGATATTCCCTCGGACAGCGGACGCCATCCCGAGGGCCGGGTACGTGGATTCGCTCATCACCAGACCCCTCGTGGAGGAACTGACAAGTGCTGCCCCGTGGGATACGCTGGTCACCACACCGGTGGATTCGGTTAGCTTTCAGGGGTGATGTGCGTGGGCGACTCGGGGTATTTGTTCGGGCGTTCCGGGATTTCGCCTCCAAGCACCGAGTTGCTATATGGGAGGGCACTCACCGGTTCCCCATCTCTTGGAATCAACTGCAGGGTTCGACTTGGTTGTCCAACTTCAACAAGCAGCTTGGTAACCGACGTAGCCATGCGGGCCGAGCTTGGAAAAGAGTTCTTGTGATCCTCGTGTTAGCAATCCAGGACGGTTGGTGTGACGTGGATATTTTGCTGGATCCATCCTTCTTGCATCTTCCCCGACGCGGGGAAAAGGGGATCTGGTTTCCGCGAAATCGGATCCCGTCAAGCCAACTTGGGAGGATCCCAAACCTCCATCGCCCAGAACGCACGATCCTATTGGAAGCCTTGCGAGAGATCGACAAGGCCGAGCCTTGGCGTATCCAGTTTCGCGGGGACTTGAGGCAACACCCAGGACGCCAGATCCAGCGTCTAGTGGGCAAGTTCTTCAACGTTCAGCCCAAGACTACCTGATCCTCATCACTCTTTGACGTCACGCCCCCAGTTTCAGTCTTCGTGGATTCATTTCGTAGCAGTAACTAGCGACTGGAAACTGGGTCTAGCTAGCCCTTTGCATAAGCTATCATAATCCACACTCTCTTACTTGAATATGTCTATAACATTCCCTCGTTGGTTGAGAAATCTAGTCCGGGCCTTTCAGTGTACACCTGGATCTGGGCGGGATCCACCCTTTCAGTGTACACCTGGATCCGGGCGGGATCTACCCTTTCAGTGTACACCTGGATCCGGGCGGGATCTACCCTTTCAGTGTACACCTGGATCCGGGCGGGATCCACCCTTTCAGTGTACACCTGGATCTGGGCGGGATCCACCCTTTCATTGTACACCTGGATCTGGGCGGGATCCACCCTTTCAGTGTACACCTGGATCGGGGCGGGATCCACCCTTTCAGTGTACACCTGGATCTGGGCGGGCTCCCGGATCCGGTTGGATCTGCGCCTGGATTTCATCCGGCTCTAGCGCCAATGCCCCAGGATCAATTGGGTCAGTATAGTTGGGGCCCTTGAAAGCTCGTGCTTGAGGTCAAACAGGGCTCCTCGCACGTAAAACGTCACTCTTATGCATAAACATTCACTCCTTCCTCCTAATCCACCCTTCCCTTGTGGATTCGTCTTCTCTTTCTTTCCGATGTGACCAACTCACATCAGCGATCCTCCTCCTCCTGGCCCACACCCTTCCTGTGGGCCCTTCTTCATCCTCCCATCGACATGACCAACTCACATCCATGGGTCCCTTCCCTACTCTTCTTCATGAGACTGCATTCACGCCGAATCCTGTTACGATTTCGTACGATCCCTCAAGAAATCATAGAGTAATGCTCCACAGTTCAGATCTGCCTCGTCTATTCAACTGGGTTCGTCATATCCACGCCAATACCCCCGAAATTCACGGTAAATCCGTCCGTATCTAGTTCGTTTCCCCGACCTCATATCGGTGATCTTCTCGACTTCGAACTCGTCGGCTTCGAGATCCACATTCCAACTATCTTCCGGTAGGAGGACTTCGTCGAAGTCGACGCGATCGGATCCATCCACCGAAAGACGGATCTGCGGCCGATCCGGATATTCTTTGACCAACTTCAGCTTGGATACGTGTACTACAGGGAACAGGCGATATTCGGTACCTGCCGTTTCCGACTTCACCGCATGTTCCCCTATATTTTCGCTCACCCGGAACGGTCCGTGCCATAGATGAGCCAATTTGCGGGCGTACCCTTCCTTCACCCGATCTAAATAAAGCCACACCTGCGATCCCACTTGGATTTGATGTGGACGGGCGTCTTCGTTGTGTCGATCCGCTCGATCCTGTATCGCACTCCGCAGCCGTGCGTTCACCTGGGATCTAGCTTGCCGGTAGTATTTCTGGACTGATATCGCCATCGTCTTGAATGGTCGGTTTCTCTTCTTGGTGCTACATACTGGA
>NW_003306628.1:0-3339 GCF_000142945.1 Phytophthora infestans T30-4
CGCGTGCCCGGACCTTTTGGTGACTCGGGATTTCACCGTGAGTCCCAAGAAGATGCTCAAGTGAAGATTGAGCCAGGGGAAGAGGCGTCGTCGGAGGTCGGATCGACGAAGACGCTGCTGAATGAAACAAGATCCGCGGATCGATGGAGTTTTGGGAGGAACTCTGTCGACGGAAGAGAGGTGGATCCGGATCCGGATCTAGAAGAGAAACCTCTCTATCCTCCCCATGTCCCCTCGGGGACCCCTGTGGATCTTGACGCAAGTCAAGATCCGCTAACAAAACAAGGGAAAGTGAACGCGAAACGGTATGAATTTGCAGATTCACCGGTTAAGCCAACATCGTACCTAAACCCAAGCCCGCTAGTCGAAGAAACGAGAAAGAAGACGAAGATGAGTAAGACTACGCGGAAGAAGATGCAAGCTCCAGAGTCGGAAGAAGACCAAGCTGGATCCAGGTCAAGCTGGTCCGACAAGGATCTCGAGTTTGTGTATCGCCACCAAGCTTTACGCGACTTCCTGCATCAAGACCCTGTCATGCAGATCCTGAATCCACGACAGATCGAAGATCCAAGGGAACCGGTGAGAGCACCAACGAAAACGGCGAACAAGTTGGTGGCAGTCAAGGATCTATTACGTTTGCTTACAGAGTCAGGCATCGTAGCTGGTGTGTTCGACGCAGAGGATATCTTCGGGCTAGATCTGGATCTCATAGCATCCGCGACGCAGGACCTCTTTGCCAGAGTTAAGGCCATCACCGGAGAAAGGTCGCGCACTATGGATCCAGTGTCATCGCCGAGGATCAGCCAAGCTGCGTCCTCGAACTACGAATCCGCCGCTGAGGATGAGTCAGACACGTCGTCCGAACCACGACGCATGACTTTAGGACCCTCCGGGGCATCCATGCTGGAAGCGCGGGCGAGGGTCCGAAGACAGGAAGCCCCTGTGAACGTGAAGGCTCGGGATCCAGTACGCCCCACCCGTGATCTGATACAATCCAACCAGGATCGAGCCAGATCCGGCAAGAAACCAGTGGGGTTATCGTCAGATCGGGCTCAAGGTAATCGCCTCACGGATCCTGACTCGCCGGTGGACCAGACGGCCACAGGCTCTTCCTACACTTCCTCGGGCACCCTGCAACGACACTTCGAAGCTGCGATGAGTCGTTTCCTGGCCGAACAGGTACGAGAGCGCCGTGCCACAAGCGCAAGTGCTCCACGAACATGGAGCACGAGACGTGGAGATAGAGTCAGTGGAGGGAGACAACTCCCATGATGAGTTCGACCCAGATGATCTGGATGGCCCATCCCCTTCATTAGCGGTGGTAGCAACAGCCGCAGCCGGGGCAGGTGGATCGTCCATGATCCAGAGGGTACGGATCTCAGCCATATCGGACCTGAAGGAGTTCACGGGCAAGGATCAAGATGAGGACCGAGCGAGAACATGGATCAGCAAAGTCAAGTCGGCCCTCATGAGAGATCAAGCGTCGGATGCTGAGAGGTGTTTGACCTTAGCGGATCTGCTAGCGGGGCCAGTCAAGAACTGGTATCGCCAGCTGGGCGGATCCACCAGGAACAAGTGGCTGGATTTGCTGCGCAGTTTCCAAACCCAGTACTGTGGATTGGGAGTGTCGGTGGCACGACAATACTACCATGCTCGCCGCAGATCGGATGAATCCCCGCTAGAATACCTGCATCGACTAAATGTGGCCGGTCTACGGGCCAAGTAGAAGATCAAGGATGGGGGATCCAAGGTACTACATGAACATGTGGATCATTTCATCGAGACGTTGGGAGATGTGGATCTGGCCGACAGGCTGACCCTGTTGCGACTTCCCGACGCAGACGAGCTTGAGGAAGTGCTGCGGGCTGTGGATCGCGCCAAACACCGCCAGAAGAAGGCGGCGGTCGGATCCGGCAAGTATCGCCAAAAAGCTCCGACGCCTACGGCCCCAGCTCGACGTGTCCACCAAGTCACGGAACCCGACTCAGAAACTGAATCAGGATCCGACGGTTCGGACTCCGACCCTGAAGATTACCGTCGGGTCTGTCTCACTGCGTCCAACGATCGAACGGCGAAGACCGGAGACAACTCTCGACCGGGGGATACCGTACCCGGGGACCGTGGGATGTACAGATCCCGAGATCTCATGGACGGGACAGCACAAGTCAGGTGTTCGCAGTGCGGATCCTGGAAGCACACTGAATCTGGATGCTGGAAACATCTGGTCTGTGAGAAGTGTGGCAAGAAAGGTCATCCCGGGGATCATTGCTTCTACGTGTGTCGCGGGTGTGGCGAGATTCACGACGTCGGCAAGTGTCCGATGGAAGAATTCTACAACCAGATCCGCCAGTGGTTTGATCCAGCCAAGCACCGAGGGATGTTGCCAGAAGTGGCCGAGAAGATGTTAAACTAGGACGCTCGCCGGGTTTGAATCCGGTACGAGCCGAGCGTTCTAGGTATTGCATTTATGCATTTGTGAACAAGACATCGCTAGATCCAGGTAGCAGGACCCTAGATCCAGTCGATAATACACGTGATCTACATGAAGTGTCAGTTGCCAAGATCTCTAGTTTGCGCCAAGTGGACGAGTTTACCAGATCCGAAGTCTCTTCAACCCTGGATCTACAAAGGGGAGAGGCACGTGGTTATTGGGAGAAACGCCAACATGGTCGATGGTTTGAGCCTACCAAGGGTGAGGTCACTGCCGATCCACCAAAGGTCTGTGAGGTCACTGGATCCCGTGGATCTGAGGATGTTAGATCCGTGGATCTGCTAACAGGGGAGTCCCGTGGATACTGGAAGTACCATGCCCCAGGAAAGTGGTTCAGACAAGCCAAGGTAGGGGGCAAGATCAACAATGAAAAAGCAATCCTACTCCTAGATAGTGGTGCCGAGGTGTCTGTACTGGAAACCGCCTTTGCTCGTAAGGTTGGGTGCCAAGTGGATGGGAGTCGGATCCAAGATTGTGTTGGGATTGGTGAAGGCGTGTACCGTACGAACGGGAGAACGCGGATCAAGATCACGTTGGCAGGTTGTTTGGTGTACTGGTTTGACATTTGGGTTGGAGATCTCGCTGGTCAAGACGCCATCCTCGGGATGGATTTCATGGTACCAGCCGGAGTGAGGTTGGATCTGGCGGATGGGACACTTTGTTTCCCTGACGAGATGGGGATCCAGCTCAGCGGACGGCGACCGTTGTACGGAGCGAAGATGAGGATCATAAGGGCGATTAAAACGATCTGGATCGAGCCCGGAGAAACCTGGGAACTGCCAGATCGGTTAAAGTGGGTGGAACGATGAGAAACTGTGGGTCACTCGGGGCGAGAAATGGTGGGCCTA
>NW_003306629.1:0-3344 GCF_000142945.1 Phytophthora infestans T30-4
CCTAGTGTCTGAGTGTGTTGTACGCAAATCAGGCTAGCCGTTCCGTCTTCAACCACAACGGGGATCTGTCTTTTTTGTTTTAATTTTGTTCTGTTGAAAAGAAGTGAGACGCCGCAAATTTTGCCTCTTTAGTCCCTGCCCGTTCCGGGTTGAGGCGAAAACGATGGGAGAACACGCGGTAACGCTAGAAATCCGCAGGTCCCGAATAATTTTGGGTAGCCGGAATCAGCCAAAATCTGCCGAGATGCTCGATCCAACTTACCAAACTGCGCCCAGACACCGACTAACGGGAGGGGGTTCCCCCGATGATCCGTGTTCTGTGGACCTTTCTTCACTTGGTGTCCCGTCGGTTAGGGCGGGGATCTGGCTCTCTCGGTTAACTTCGGAGGCGTCCAAGTGGTGAGCCTGAAGTGTCTGGCGGAGACGTGGGAATGGGTGAAGCAGCAGTGGAAAATCTTCACTCTGCGTCCGTGGGTAGTTCCGAATCCTAAGCGAATATTCGAGCTTATGGATCCGGGGCCTAGATCGTGGATCTGGCCGTAGGGTTGCCTTGCGGGAGTGTTCCCTTGCCTTTATAGTTCCTTTGCGTCGTACTTGCCGCCTCCTGTGACGGGATCTTGAGAGTTGAGAACCTCTAGGGTGTAACCGACCAAGTAGTAAATTCGGTTAACCTGTCGGATCTGCACAAGTAAAGGAAAAGCTCACTAGGTTGTAGATCTGGCCAATGTATTATCCAGTTATCACTACCAACACTAGATTCGCAATTCCCAGCCTTCTCCTAGCTCGTACGGCCAATGTAGCTCCGGTTCTTGAGGGCAGGAAGGCACTTGCGTGATACGTGCAATTGAGTCGTATTATATTAAACTATACTGCTGGTTTTATCTATATTTCTATTCTTTGGTACAAATATACCTCCCAAACGCAGTTGGGGGGGGGCCTTTTCCTCTTTTTTCCCTCGAAACCACTTTCTCCCCAGTGTTTTTTTTTTCTTCAAATTCCCCACGGAATTTGGGGAGCTTATATTATGCGGTTTCCCCCCTATTAGGGGTTACCAACCTCCGGTTTGGGGGTTACACCTCATCCGGATCCAGGTCGCTTGGATCCACCTCACTGTAATGGTACACTCGCCGTGGATCCGAACTCTCCAATCATCCAACATCATCTTGCAATCGTCTGTGATCTCCGTTGTCCTACGAAAGTTCGAGACCCACTGTATCCCTCATCCCTATACCCTGGATCCAGGTCCCTCCAGGCGGGATCCTCCCTCCTTGGATACGAACTCAGGAGTATGGGATCCGGGGTACCTCGCGGTGGATCTTGACTCTTCATTAGCCGTGGCTGCTAGATCCACCGTCAGAGGGCACCGACCATCCTTCCTTCATAGGATCCACACTCGATCCACTCTTGTATAGTATATCCCATATCCACCTTAGTGAATCCAGGTAAGGGTGGATCCGAGGTAAGTCTTGGTGGATCTTGGCCCTTCTCCGAAAATCGCCTCAAATTCAAATACACTCGTCATTTCCTAAGGGGTGGCTGTCTCGCCATGGCTTTATTCACCCACAGGCAAATTTGGACCCGTGCCCAAAAAACCCAAAATCCTCTTATTAATCACCTGAAAATTGTCACTGAATTCGGGAATATGAACCCGCGTCCGGGAACCCATCTCTTAATTTCTGAGAAAGCACTTCCAACACAATCGCCTCCTGGTACGTGGTTCGGCGCTGCACCACAGCGTGCCACGAACGTGCATCACCAGCATCCACCAACCGCTTTCTCTCCTTCGCGACACATGTCTCCCGCCAAGCGTACCGGCCAATCGTCGGGCAAGGTCCCATCCACCACACCTCCGGCCAGTCCGTCTTCCATGTCGCCCACCGATCTGCGGGTTCTAGCCCAGGCTCTTTCCGATCAGGTGCAAACCCTGACGGCGGAGCTCCAGACGGCTCAAGATGCCCAAGACCAAGCTGCGTCCCTACACGCTACCCAACTTCCGACCTTGCGGGCCCAAGTCCATGACCAGGCTATGAAGATCCAGGGATGGGAGCACCGTGCGGCCTCTCGGTCGCAGGACCTGCGACTCCTGTTGGCTGATCAGGCGGTCGAGATCCGCGACCTGACCGGACGGCTGGATCGCGCCTTCCGTCAACGAGACGTTATGCGAGATGACAACGACCATCTCCTTAGGGAGATGGCACTCGCCGGATCTGAGATCCACCAACTCCAATCCCGGATCCACGACCTCGAGCGGGATCTGGAGGATACCCAGACTGCTAGGGCAGCTGCGGATGTGAGCTTGGACCGTCTCCGTGACGAGTTGCGTCTGACCCAGGAGGAGGTGGTGACCAACGACTATGTGGTATCCACCCATGGCGGATCCGCCTTAGGGTCGGCGCGTGGAGGGTCCCCCGCGCCAAATCCACCTCCCTCATCGCCGAATGTAGCCCTGGCTCAACTTTCTGAGGAGTTGCAAGACACCAAGGAGTCGCTCAAGAGGGCGTCTGCCGGACGAGATTACGCGCTTGAAGAATTCGTGCGTATGACTCGATTGCGCGACGAGATCCAAGCGAAACTGGCGGACAGCGAACTCCAGCGGGACAAGGCGGCTACCGAGTGGGCGGATGCCAAGCGTACGCAAACGGAGCTGGTATCCAAGCTTCGCCGCACGAGTACGTGGATTCTCTTTTAGCCTTTGCTAGTAGCTCCATATTCACTGGTTATTGTCAATCTAGGTGACAAATGAAGGAAGCAGATGCGACCACCGCGAAACTCCCAGGATCAACTCTCCCGCAGCCCAAACTCAGCAGCAAACAGCTGATCCTGGAGCGCGATCGTGGCTTGTCGGACCGGGGATCTGACACGTCGACGACTGGCGCTGGTGACAGCTGCCGTTTCGGGATCCACTTTCCCCCTTGTCGGGGCCCTCTCAGGCTGCTAGCGTCTCTGCTCCTCTTCCGACTGTAAGTGGGGCGGATTCGTCGGCTGCGAAACGCCCGCGTAGAGCATCTCCCGCTCCTAGCACCGGATCCTCCCGTCCCCTTAAGCAGGCCCGAGCTTCCCCGAAAACCAAGCCCAAAACTACTCCGGTCTCTAAATCGGCTCCGCAAGCGGGATCCACTTCTAAATCGGCTCCGCAAGCGGGATCCACTTCGGTGTCCAAGGCGGAATCTACACCCGCGTCCAAGACTTCCGCTTCCCCCTCGAAGTTGGGTGCCGGATCCAAGTCTGGATCCACCGCTAGATCCAAGTCTACCTCGGCGTCCAAGACTGGATCTGCCGCTACGTCCAAGTCTGGCTCCGGACCCCAGACTGGGTCTACGGCGTCCAAGACTGGACCAAAAGGT
>NW_003306630.1:0-3345 GCF_000142945.1 Phytophthora infestans T30-4
AGCTCGTCAGTGTCGTGGGAACAAAGCCCGATGTTATCGGAATATCCGCGAGATCCAGATTATACAAGTCACTAGGAGATGACACGAAACAGCATCGAGTTAGATAAAAGCCTTTGAATAGCCGACACACTTGACAACATACACTTCAGTGAGAGACGACACGCCCTGAGTCCGAACAATTGCCAGGTTGTCGTCATCTGTCGTAGCCGTGCTATATTCACTGGAACAGGGTTGCTGTTGTCTCCGTCTCCTTGTATTTTGCTGTTCAAGCAAGCTCAACTAATTAATATCTTTTGGACTTCGTAAATGATAACCAAAACGTACAAGGTGAGTAGATCTGAACGAACTTCGAGCATCGTCAACGAGCTCACTTGAACAGGATTTCCCTCACTGATCGATGTCGGGAACGGAGATTTAGGCTCAGCATCGGGTGCGCGAATGCACAAATCCCACACTGTCGTGTTCGTAAAGCCCGAAAGGGGGAGGCATTCCACTAATATTCATCGAGTGGAGTACCTCCTGCTCGAAGAAATTGCCGTCACCGTCGTCTTGAACAGAGTCGGAAGACATGTATTCCCGCGCCTGTCCAGTTAATCGATCGGTCACCGCTTCATTGATGCGGTGCACGATTGCGTTCGTGGTCGTGAGGATCGTTCGGTTAGCGAAATACTCGTCGGTAGCAACCTCGGGGTTGTTAATCTCGCCATACATCTCGTCAATGATCCGATCCATGCCTCTTGGAATAACGCCCGGACGAATTTCCTGGTCCTGGTCCTCGTCCTCAGGCACAGGTGGATTCTCAATCAGCATATCGCGCGGGATCTTCATGTAATCGCTTCCTAGGGAATAATTTACATCATGCCTTCCCTCCCCGACTTGCAGCAGGAACTCGGAGAATGCAGTCATTTCCTCAGCCGTGTCTGCAGTATCAGCTGTGCGCACTCGCATGTTTTCCGTAAGATGGAACGTCTGGAATTGGGGCCACAGCCTAGACGACTTGAAGCAAGCGTCAATTGTCTCTATGGGTGTTTTATTCTTCACGACGGGGAGAATCAGGCGGAAATCTCCCGAAAGTACAAACACTTTCCCCCCAAAAGGCTCGGTGTCGTTGTCAAGTATGTCCCGCAGTGTTCTCTCTACTGCCTCGAATGCGTGGCGATGGGCCATAGGTGCTTCGTCCCAAATAATCAAACTTGCATGCTTGATGAACGCCTGAATATGGGAGTTCTTCCTGATACCGCACGTCGAGCTCTCGGTCAATTTCAAAAGGATCTTGAATATAGAATGAGCTGTCCTACCACCCATGAGCAAAAGCGAGGCATACCGCTAGACGCCACAACGATGGCGATTTTCCCCTAGGGTCTGACTTTGGTCAGTATGTTTCGAAGCAGTGTAGATTTTCCAGTACCACCCGGGCCATCACCAAAAAATAGTTTCTTGCCTTCCTCCGGGCATTTAACCGCTTCAATAATCTGGTCGTAAACCACCCGCTGTCCTTCGTTCAGCTGATCTTTTGTATTTACAGTCGCCTCCAAAGCTGACGCATCGTATCCAGTGACCTCACGTCGTAGTAATCCGTTTTGGCGAAGCGATTCACGAATCATTTTTGGGAACGACCCCAGCTGAGGAAGCTCGTCGAAGTCAGCTACCGCATACCCGCTGACTTGAAGTAGATCTTGAATGCTCATCAGCGTTTCAAATTCGACCAACGCCGACTTGAAAGGGTCCATCAAAGCCTGATGTTTTCGTGCGAGGTCTTGGGAAAGATCCGCGAAGAACCGATCCCATAGAACACCAACATTTGCTGGAGCTGAATACACCAGAATGGTGACGAAGCGCTGGCGTAGTTGATACGGCATTTGGAACTCAGCCGCTTCCCTCAAACACGAAACCCACTCAAAAACACCGCCCAAGATGTTCAAGCGACGAACCCTCGGCCATGTGCTGTACGGAGACGCCAAGGTACAAGGGACTCGACGGCGTCACTTCCGAACTCTCAACGAGTATTGGATACGGTCCATATGTCACTGAGTCCAGGCTGTCCCTTATTATAAATAATGGACTGGCCGGATTACTTCAGCTTTGCAGATGCCTACGGCATACTATACACCCACTATACTACTTGTGATTGCAGTGCGACTCGCGTATTTACTGTCCGAAGAAGACATCCACGAGTCCACACAGTAATGTGCGTCAATAAGGAAGACGCGGGAGCGAATATCCTTCTAAACGTTTTTCTAGAAAAAGGTAATTGTAAATATATATTTTACAATTACCTTTTTCTAGAACTTTGTACGGTAAGCCCTTTTCTGAACACAGTGGTGTAAGTCTGAGCACAGCTTTGTCCGTAACATATGGCCCTGAAAAAGAACAAACGGCTCGCTCGGATTGCAGAATGTAGAGCACCGTAAGTATAAGTCCTGAAAATTTTGGAGGATAAAATTGAATCTTAGTGATCATATGCTGTACGGTACTACATAAGCAGAGTATACCCTAATCTATTCTGTTTGCCGCATCTTTGTTTATGTTGAACCTCCGACGTACCAGACTGTTGTACTTGCAAATTGTATGAAAGTACTGTCGCTCTCACCATTTACTCAGGTTAAGTTTTTTTTGGCTGAAAAATGGACCCGATGCACAGGTGTAGGTTTGCACTCGGTAGAGAAGGGATCGGGTTACCCACCACGAAGGAGTAGCTGACAGCCAAAATTCGGTCTCGTTTCCCGAAACGACAGCTAGAGCTCAGGATGGTCGCCCCTGCTGGAATGCAACCGCGCAATATGCTGACTGAGAAAGAACGCCGGCAGTGCCAGAAAGCATAACTGAGCTTGCGGCACGCACGCTGCCTTTGGCGAGCTGAGCAATATGAAGATGTCGCCCGGCCTGTAAAAAGGCCACATGAAAGAATGGTGCCAAACACACTCCAATTGCTATGGAGAATTGTGAGACGAAAAACAGTCGCGAAACCCCATTGATAGAGTACGCACTGTGTGAGGACACTGAAGCAGAGGCAAAAGACGCAGCGGGAACGGCGAACGAGGCTAAGGATATTGCAGAAGTGCTTGCTGATATTGTGACTTCTACTGTTTCGTCTGACTCAGAGGTTGCGACACGTGCGGCGTGCCACCTCCGGTTCCGGCAAAAACGCAGCCTAACTCACGAAAACGTCGTCGAGCAGTCCTTCAAGAAGAGAGTGCGAGTAACGAGGGGTCACTTGATGACGACCCGATGCCCAGCCCCGCACCTTTGATGGAGTGTGTTGTGGGTGGGGATGCTAATCTGATGGCGAGTGGCGCTGCATAGTGTACCGGCTTGAACTCCGACGAGGACACTTCCCTCCAAGAG
>NW_003306631.1:0-3347 GCF_000142945.1 Phytophthora infestans T30-4
CAATTTAAAAACAAAAAGCCGCTCGTGGCTTTCTATCGTTTCTCGTTCAAATTCAGCAGCAAAGCAGGTATAACTACGTGTGCTTCGACGTACATGTACATCCCATGAAATGGCTGCGAAAAAAATCTATTATAGCCCATTTCAAACTGCAAATCACACACGCAATCTTTCTTGCAGCTAGTTACTGCCAGCAATGTGGCACCAATGCAGACGATCACGAGAGCACTCAAGATGTATGTCCAAGATTTGGATCAAAGGGATTGGGATGAGTACGCAGAACGGCTCCCCTTCGCGATGAACACCGCCCAAGACAGGATCCGGGGTGATACACCATTTTACTTGGTACATGGGTGGGATCCCAAATCCACCCTAGAAGCGGCCATTCCAGTATGCAGTACCAAGAAGAGAAACCGAGATCCAAGGCGATGGCGATACCAAGTCCAGAAATACTACCGGCAAGCTAGATCCCAGGTGAACGAACGACTGCGGAATGCGATACAGGATCGAGCGGATCGACACAACGAAGACGCCCGTCCACATCAAATCCAAGTGGGATCGCAGGTGTGGCTTTATTTGGATCGAGTGAAAGAAGGGTACGCTCGCAAATTGGCCCATCTATGGCATGGACCGTTCCGGGTGAGAGAGAAGATTGGAGAACATGCGGTGAGGCTGGAAACGGCAGGTACCGAATATCGCCTGTTCCCTGTAGTACACGTATCCAAGCTGAAGTTGGTCAAAGAATATCCGGATCGGCCGCAGATCCGTCTTTCGGTAGATGCATCCGACCGCGTCGACTTCGACGAAGTTCTCCTACCGGAAGACAGACCACAACATCCAGCTGCGCACGGTGTTTTACGTTTAATCTTAGAATTAAATGGTGAAGTAGTTCAAAAAGCTGATTCTCATATAGGTTTATTACATAGAGGTACTGAAAAATTAATAGAATATAAAAATTATTTACAAGCTTTACCTTATTTCGATAGATTAGATTATGTTTCAATGATGTGTCAAGAACATGCTTATGTTTTAGCTATTGAAAAATTATTAAATTGCGATATCCCTTTAAGAGCTCAATATATTCGAGTTTTATTTTCTGAAATAACACGTATTTTAAACCATTTATTAGCTGTTTGTTGTCATGCTTTAGATGTAGGAGCTATGACACCTTATTTTTGGGGATTTGAAGAACGTGAAAAATTAATGGAATTTTATGAAAGAGTTTCAGGTGCACGTATGCATGCAGCTTATTTTAGACCAGGTGGGGTTAATCAAGATTTACCTAAAGGATTATTAAATGATATATATATATTTTGTGATCAATTTAATACTCGATTAGATGAAATTGAGGAGATGTTAACTAATAATAGAATTTGGAAACAAAGATTAGTTGATATTGGTATTGTTTCTGCTAAGGATGCTTTAAATTTAGGTTTTAGTGGAGTAATGTTACGTGGATCTGGAATTTCATGGGATTTACGTAAAACTCAACCTTACGAAATTTATGATCTGGCCAAACTATCCGCACTGGCATTCCAATCTCGCTTGACATGCACCAACTCGTGATTCAACCAACCACGCAGGTGGATCATCACTTTCTGCCGTAACAGTGTTAGGGCCGGGGCCTTGCAGTCAATCTCACCTCGCACCTGTCTGATTACCAAATTTGAATCCCCACAAATCACCAGCCGTTTTGGATCTTGTCCCTTTAGTAAATCCAAACCCAGAAGGAGTCCGTTATACTCCGCTTCATTGACGGTGAGGCCTTCCGCGTAAGTGGATCTGGCCCGTACAACTTCCCATCCGGGCAATCTCCACAGTATTGCACTGTATGCTCCTCCTCCGCGTCGTACACGAGCGGATCCATCGAAACTCAGGACGTATAGATCCTCATCCACCTGTACCGTCGGGATCGGGATCTAGATCCGGCGTTTGGGCTCTTTCTTAGGAGCTACCCTAGTCAGCGCCTCATCCATCTTAGCCCGAGGAGTGATGCTCGCGGCCAAGACTCCCAGGATCTCGTCTTCCCCTTTCGAACATTTCACAATCTTCAGTGTCCAAGGCGAGAGTAAAGCTGCCCACTGTCCCAAACGTCCTTGCAACCCGGCCGACTTGAACAGCCAGGCTAGCGTAGAGTGTCGAGTCAGGATCCGGATGGATCTTCCCACCAGCAGGTTGTAATTGAGATCCAACACGCGCAGGAGCGCGAGTATCTCTTTCTCCACCGCTCCGTAGCTCAATTCATTCGTTTCAGTGTCCGGCTGACGAAGGTGACTGGATGACAGATCCCTTCATGTTCTTGTACCAGAGCTGCTGAGACGGCCCAGTCACTGGCATAAACTATAACCGTAGGTTGACGTTCCGGATCGAAATGACGGAGGATAGGTGTGGTCGCGATCCTGTTCCTCAGCTCCACGAATGCGTGTTGAGCTCGGATCCACCGAGGTTTCGCCTCTTCCAAACTCTGGTCCGTCGTCTCTATCCTGATTGGATCCTCTTCCTTTTGGTCCCGGGGCGGATCCGGCTCCTGTTTTAAGACCTCTTTTGGCGTCGTACTACTTGGATCCCTTCGTGGATCCGACATCTCCCGGGCCAGAGCTTGTTGGATCTTGATCCGGACAGCTGAAGTGGTCATCATAGCAAAATCCACCTCTCTCAATTCATATAGTACCGCAGCAAACAGTGCGTAATCCTCGATGAACCCGACTGTAGTAGTTCAAACTGCCCAAGCAGGATTGCATCGCCCGTAGCGACTGTGGAAAGGACAAGTCTGCCAACGAAGACAGGTCTTTAGGGCTCGCCTCCAGTCCCTCCTTGGAGACTCGATGACCTAAGTAATCCACCTTGCGCATCCCCCCAATAGCTCTTTACCACACTGATAGAGAGATTCCACTTAGTACACGCCTCCAGTAGGGATGCCACTCTCTCGCACAACTGATCCCACGATTCCGCCGGGATTAGAATGTCGTCGATGTAAGATCTGCGTCCTAACACGGACGGGGTTCCAGGATCCCCTGGCTCTCCTGCTTCAAATGGATCTACTTCCGTATGATCTTCCCCGGATCCACCCCTTTCGGGTTCCGGTATTCGGGTGAATCCATAGAGGGCGTTATCGATCAGGCGTTGGTAGATCTGGGGCGCATTCTTCAATCCAAACGGCATCCGGTTCCATTCGAACAGTCCGAACGGTGTGATGAATGCGGATATTGCGCGAGCTCGATCCGTCATAGTCATCACCCAGAAACCACTGGCCATGTCTAGAGAACAGTACCAGAGTACTTTATCCAAATCTTCCAACAGCTCATTGATTAGAGGCATCGGATACACCATCAATCGAGTCAGGCCGTTAA
>NW_003306632.1:0-3348 GCF_000142945.1 Phytophthora infestans T30-4
TTTGCTGTCGACACGCTAGGGCGCTGTACTGCTGAGTTCGCTGCGACAGCAGGACAGACTTACACGCGCCCATACTCTTCTCTCGCGTAGTGGACGGTCTGGTGGCACGCTGGGACAGCTTCCGAGTCGTTTCCTACGTCTGGGCCTTCCAGCGCCGAGCTCGCCGTCATTGAATGGATTATACCAGCACTTCAAGTGTTCAAGGCGCTCATAGATGAGTTCGCCCCGCCCACAAAACTTGATCTGATGACACCAAACTTGGCTCGATCTTTAATCGTGGTTGTTCGTCGTGTAGACCTGTTCCGCGTATTCTTCAGGGTCGCCTATTGTTATAGCTGAGTCGTCAGGCCCCCACACTTCTTCATTCGTGATCATGGCACTTGTTTCTTCATCCGCGGAATTCGTACTGGAGTCGGAAACGACGCCATCGTCGTCAAACTTGGACCGATGATAGAAGACATCTTTGCCATCGTGCAGTCCGCTCGGGCGTTTCGTCGCCGGAACGCTGAGTTTAGAGCCGGGTCACCCCTTGCCACCCCCGAGGTGGGTATGACGTCGGCGCCATTGCAGCGCCTCCGGTCTTCGTCGGCTCCTGTATCAGCCTCGATCCTCCTCCTGCGCTCGGCGCATGCTAAGCTTTGTTCGTTCTCCACTGGAGGGGCCGCTTTTCCACCGCTGTCGGAATAGAGTGTTTTCGTCTTTCCACAGCTGGCGGCTGGTGTGATAACCATTCCTCATACAGTCGTTGTTCCTTCTGCAGCAAATCTTTATCCATCGCTGTCTCAAATGCCAATATCCGCCAGTCACGGTACTTCGCCGAGTTGACGCGGACATATCCGGTATTGGTTAGTACTCCATGTGGGTGCCATTTTATTACATAAAAGTGAGGTGGACACCAGACGGACTTGGGTCGTACACTTGTAATCGGTATATGGTTTGCTCTTCCTCGGCGAATGAAATAAGCCCGTGGGGATCCAACCTTTTGTCCGTCGTACCCACAAGTCATGAGTCGGTTCGCTGGGTTGCCGCCTGGGCAATCTGAACGCAGCCGTCATCCGACGTTCGATCGTAAACCCATCTGGTGGCCCACTCGGGATTTTTGGTTAAACTCGGTCTTCGTCGGCGCATTACTTGATCAGATGAGCGGAACCACCATCTCATCGGGTAGCTTAACGGACGAGTTGTACAGACCCAGACGGATCCCAGCTGGATCGTGAAGTCAGTGCCGAGAATTAAGTCGACTCCGGCATGATGAGGCATTATCCACACTTTAAATTCGTATGCCACTTCCCAGCCGAGGGTCACCTTCACAATCGCTTGTGATGTTGTCACCATTGTGTCTTTACTTATTCCTTGTATGTCAATCCGCTTATCACTCCTGGCCACTTGTTTAAGCCGCCGTTTCTTTGCAAAGTACTCACTAATCGCCGAGACTTTTGCTCCGGTGTCTAACAGGATCTTGGTCCTTCGGTCGTTCACTGCTCCCATACGAGAGCTCTCATTCTGACTCGGCTACTAAACGTCTGCGCCGACCACCATCCCAGCCGCTCTCCTGGAAGCAGTTTCATGATTCTGGTACGGTGCACAGACTGGTCTGACTGCCGAGTCGCACTTGCAATTGCCCGGTAGTTCTTGTCTAACTGACCGAGCTCACGTTCAATTCCGTCGATTTCACACATCCAATTTTTACCCCCGCTTCGTCCCTCGGGCCGTCCTGCTTCGCCTACGAAGGCGAGCAAGAAGTTCGCCTCAACTGCAGGTTTAGTTGGCTGCGGCAGCCCGGCATATTCCATCCCAGTCAGTGTTGGCGGGCCGCCGAGTTTAAATTACTCGGCATGTAAAGGTCTTGCAGATCTGCTGGCCCTTGAGACTTGTCGACGTAATTATTCACGAACGTAGCCAACTTCTCGTATCGACCAAACAGCCCGCACTGGCCGACTTCATGGACTAGCTTGCAGAATTTGCAACGTCGCCTACAGAAGTCAGCTGAATGTCCCGGTCTTCTGCAGGCTGCACAGGGTCCACGGTGTGAGTAGTCGCGTGATCCATCCCCTCGATTCGACTGTTCTGGTCGGTCGTATGATCGCGGAGGTCGACTCGCCGGGTTCCCCCGACTTCGATTCGAGCCATTCCGATCGCCCGCCGAGTTCTCCTGACTGTCTGTAGTATTCCCTTTGTCGCTGGCAACGCCGGTGTCCATGTAGTCGTTGTCCTCCGCTGGGTCGTAGCCTTTGGACTGGTTCTGATCATTCCATTCGTCTTCGGAGTTGTATGAACTCGGTGGGCGCTGATCTAGGAGGTTTTCCCCGTCAACGTCTGCGTCAACGAATGTGACTCGGCGGTCTCGGCTGCCATCTCTGCGACTGCGCTTCTCATCTCGGCGTTCATCACGGCGAGGATCGACACGTCGGCTCAACCCATTTTATTTATCGTCTCGGCCTCGTGCAGACACAAGTCGATCGCGCAGCTTCTTGAGCTTCTCACCGAGGATCCGACGATTGATTATCTGCTCCACCTTACCAATATCTTCCAACTGCAAGGGGTACATCAAATCCATCACATCGTCGTCTTCACAATGCAACAAGAAGTGCTCGACATGGTCAGCTGTGTCGGTGCCACCTTTCTCGTACTGGTTCTTGGTTGTCCGAGCATATCCATTAAGTCGGATCAAGAAGGCACAGATTGGCTCACTGTCTTTGCGTCTCGCCGAGTAGTAGCGAGTGCGGGCAAACAGGTCGACCTCTGAGCAATAGTAGTCCAGGAACGCCTCGCGGAGTAGTTTCCAGCGTCGCTGAGTCTTCTTCGGCAGTTGCCGATATTAACTCTTCGCATTGCGTCCCAGGCATAGCGAGAATGGTTCGCCACGTTTAGAGGCATTTTAGTGCTCTTCATCTCGTAGATGAAACGTTTGAGCCACTGAAGCAACGCGTCAAAACAGTATCACTTGCCTTCGCACTCGGCGATTTTGCCGAGTGACGCGTTGGTCCGAACCTCAAGGTACTACGTTGAGCCTTCCGGCTTTGTCGAAGCTCAGGTGTCGAATGTAGTCCTTCACCGTCTCATCGTGTTTTTTTTTTCAAATCGAACGGGTCATCCTTTTCTTCGTCCTCCTCGTGAGCTTCAGCTTCGTCTGCTGCGTCGTACGGCTCACGGTAGCGACGTGCATTCCGCTGTCCGCCCGCTAAGTCGGGTTGATCTATACCGGAGTCAGCATGTTGGAGGCTTCAAAGTATGAAGTACCTTGCGAAGCACGAAACACTTCGCGTCTCTTCGTCTCTGGGGTCTTCGGCCGAGGAATTTTGTTTGGGTCTTCGCCGAGTGCCATGAACTCGGCTACTCGGCTACTCG
>NW_003306633.1:0-3354 GCF_000142945.1 Phytophthora infestans T30-4
ACACGCTCCTAGAAGGTGTGCGCCGTTCCTTGGGGTATGAACGGCTATGTGAGGAATTCTCGTAGTTTTTCCATAGTATTCCTTCAGGTAAGAGGCCAAATCGATTTTACCAGTTCTTGCTCAGGTCCCTGGAGAGACACAAGGGTGAGAAGAGGAAAGAGAAGACGTCGAGGCGTAGGAGAACCTACCGAATGGGCTGCAGCAGGTGCTGCAGACGTCCCTCGCTCATGGCCGAAGATGCCTCTCCTAGTCGTTAGTGGCGGGATTTAGTAATTTTAAATTCTGGACTATGTTGTGTAAAATACACAAAAGAAGTTTTTTAAAAATATGTAGGTAAGAAAAAAATGAAAAAACAATAATTTTAAATATTTTTATAAAGCTAAAATGATGCGTTTTTTTTGCTACCGCTGATGGACGCTACATTTCCAATCTGGATCTTGTTGTCGGTGGTGTTTCCTTGTTGCTAACAGAATCTGCTTCCGGTGCATCACTACCAGCGTCGATGTTAGCCCCAAGAAGAGAATGACCAGCTTCGAGCTGTTGTGTTGGATCGATCACTTGAAGACGCGGGATGCTCAGTTATAGACGACAAAAAGTCTCCAATTCTACTAAATATACCGCGAGAGTTTGACTTTCTTCCGAGCTCAGCCATACGTTGTGTTAGCAGCTCCTTGTCGTTTAGTAATTGCTCCTGTTCCTGACGTAAACTTTCCGATACCTTTTTGAAGTCTCCAATGTTGATGGACTTGACAGCTTGCGGCAAGATTTCAACAGTCGGGAGTGTCAAATCGGATAAAGCTCTCAATTTCACCAGGAAGTTCAATCACGGCGTTCTTCTCCTCGTCTAGAGCATCGATCACCGGCATAAATGCGATGTAGGGCGTCGAATACTTCATGGAGTTAATCAGTGTCACGACTTTTAAATAGTCGGTACCTTTCTCCATCATTTTGTTGTTTTGGCGTTTCTTCACGCTATTTACAATTATCACATACGGGATAATTTCCAACTCGATGGAATTGAGCACAATTTCAATGGTTGCGAGGTCGTCGTTAACAACGCGACCACTCTCCAGTCGCACCATGAACAAGAGTCTGTAGCGTCCGGATTGTCGAAGCCCTTCAGTGATAGCAGCCGCTGCCTTGTCTTGGATGTCATGGTCAGCCAGGCCTGGTGTATCCATGTATCGAACATTGTCGTGGAAGAATGTCTGCAATTCCTTGGTCAGTCCCCCTCCGTAGCTCAAGCCCGAATTGAAAATAGCTGATCCAACGAGACAGTTGATCAGCGTGCTCTTTCCGGTCCCAGGGTTACCTAAGAAAAGATAGTTTTCCGGTATTTGTTTTTTGGTAGCCTCGTCCATGGTAGGGCGAATAGTGCGTTTACTCTGGCTGGAAAGTTGACGAGTGGGAGTTCTTTTGTGTTGCCACTATACTTTCTTCGGGTTTGCTGATAGATTTCTAGGACGAGGCTTACTAGACCATTCTAGGTCAATTCGGAGAAAAGTTGCTGTCAAATTCTCGAAATCTGCCACCAAAATGTTCGATGGTCACCGTGAACCCACTATACAATTTTACCTGCACCGTTGCAATGTCCGGGGCAAATTATCTCCTCCTCGGCAACCCTGGAACTGGCAAGAGCACCCTTCTCAACTGCATTATTGGGGAGCAAGTATTCGAAGCCGGCATATGCTATGGCGGTGGTCTCACCGAATTCTTCCGGAAGCACGAACACGACGGAGACGTATTTATGGACACCCCAGGCCTCACTGACCGCAAACTTATGAAAAAGGCCGCTGCTGCCATCACTGAGGCTCTCCGGCAGTCTGGAGCGTACAAACTTTTCTTCATGGTGAGGCTCGAGAATGGTCGTGTGGTTGCCGACGATCTGTCCACCATTGAGACAGTAATGTCATGTATCGAAGCGACGGAGGACGTTCCATTCACTGTCATCATAAATAACATTAAGAAGCGACAATATAAGGCGATGATGGAGAGGGGTGATGCGTTTAAGGAGGTCGTGACGCTAGTGAATGCTGGCAAGTACACTACGTCGCATATACTCTTCGTTCCGAAGCTTGATAATCTTGATGAAGAGGATAACGCAGTTGTGAAGTGTTACCCAAACACAAAATCTTAAAGGCGCTTTATATTTTCTGCGAGGCACCGCACCGTGTGTTATTAGTCGCGGAATAGTAAGCGCACTGTAAGCCAAAGGATTTTTTGGCGTTGGTTCTTGGAACTTCAGGAAGAGATGGGGGCGTTCTGCGTGGAAGATAAACTCGCCCTCTCGCCCAAAGCCATGTGAAGAAATTGCAAGGGAAGCCCCGGATTCTCTCGTGATGTTGGCAAAGGCATGATGAAGCGATGCTTCAGTCTTCAAATTTTTTCATTAGCCACGAATTGCAGTTCTAGTTTTAATTTTCATTGCCTAGGAGTGAGCCGTTGGAAAACCTCTGTATTTTTGATGATTGGTAAAGTGTTGTCGAAGGAGTGTCCAACATTGAAATAAGGGATGGAAATGTGATGCTCGAGAATTCAGTCGGACATTTAGGCTTGTGTTAGACTTGACGCATCACAGCTTCAACACACTGTGAAAAGACTATAATTACTCCAAGCCCCGGGCCGTGCTAAAGGTCTCGGAAGATGCCGAACACGGCGTTGACTCCATCTCCAATTCCCTTCCCGATGTCCCGAGCCGGAGCGCTTGCTGCGATCGTGGTGACAGCATCCCGAGCTGAAAGCAATAACCATAAACGCATCTTCAATGCCTTTTCCGATATCTAAAAAAACCGATTCGTGCCCTTCCCGACAATACGGAAGAAATCTGGTTTCTCATGTAGCTCTTCCTTTCGGTAATGTAGGGCATTAATGCTCCCCACCAAGCGAGCCAGCTCTGCACGCCATTCTTCGACCACTCTCGAGTCTTGACCTCATTCACGTCTTGTGACTTGATTACTATTTTTTATAGGTGCTTCTTACCGAATGAAATGATCAGCATGATCTGGGAGGTTAGCAAGCGCGCTATTCGCTCCATCCAGTTCTCGCATTGAAGGGATGAACACGATTTGTGGTACTGTGTGTGTTGCCAGCGTTCACCAAAGTCACAACCTTCCAGAATGCGTCCCATCAGCGCTTGAATTGTCGTTTCGTGATGTTGTTGATGATGACAGAGGTCGGAAAATATTGTATTGGTGGCAACATTTTGCCGTGATAAAACTTCCAATATGAGCACTTCCAATAATAAAAATTGCCGCAATTTAAATATATTGGGACACTATCTAGCTACGTCTTGCCCTACCGTGTACTCTTGCACCAGCCATGGTCCCCGTGAGTATGCTGGTCCGATAGCCAGCT
>NW_003306634.1:0-3355 GCF_000142945.1 Phytophthora infestans T30-4
GTGAATCCCGAGTCACCAAAAGATCCGGGCACGCGCATCATTGTGGTGTAGCGGGATCAGCAAAATCTGCGAGATTGCCGGATCCAACTTACCAACTGCGCCCAGACACCGACTAACGGAGGGGGTCCCCCGATGATCCGTGTTCTGCTGAACTTTCCTCACCTTGTGTACCCGTCGGTAGGGCGGGATCTTGCTCTCTCGGTAACTTCCAAGTTCAAGTGGTGAAGCTTGAGTGTCTTGGCGAGACGTGGGGATGGGGTGGAGCAGCAGTGGAAAACCTTCACTCTGCGTCCGTGGATGGTTCCGTATCCTAAGCGAATATCCGAGCTTATGGATCCGGGGTCTAGATCGTGGATCTGGCCGTGGGGTTGCCTTGCGGGTGCGTTCCCTTGCCTTTGTAGTTCCTTTGCCTTGCACTTGACGCCTCCTGTGACGGGATCTTGAGAGTTGAGAACCTCTAGGGTATAACCGACCAAGTAGTAAATTCGGTTAACCTGTCGGATCTGCACGTGTATAGGAAAGCTCACTAGGTTGTAGGATCTGGCCAATGTATTATCCAGTTATCACTACCAGCACTAGATTCGCAATTCTCAACCTTCTTCGAGCCCGTACGGCCAATGTAGTTCCGGTTCTTGAGGGCAGGAAGGCACTTGCGTGTTACTGTGCAAATTGGGGTCTGTATTGATACTTAAGCCTATACCTGCCTGGATTTCTACCTTCTATGCCTTTCACTTGTTAAATCCCTTACCAGGCTCGGCTGCATGTCCCTTCTTCCCTTGACCCATCATCCCAGCTGTATTATCTTCAGATCCACCGGATCCATGGCGTAATCATTATGGTCACCCTATTATGGGTACACTCATCCGGATCCAGGTCGCTTGGATCCACTTTACTGTAAGTGTACCCTCGTCGTGGATCTGAGCTCTCCAATCATCCAACATCGTTCTGCGACCGTCTGTGATCTCCTATATCCCACGAAAGTTCGAGATCCACCGCATCCATCGTCCCTGTACCCTGGGTCCAGGTCCCTCTATGCGGGATCCTCCCTCCTTGGATCCGAACTCGGAAGTATGGGATCCTAGGGAACCTCGCGGTGGATCTTGACTTCTTGTTAGCCGTGGCTACTAGATCCACCTTCAGAGGGCACCTACCATCATTCGTTCATAGGATCCACACTCGATCCACTCTCATATAGTATATCCCATATCCATCTAAGTGAATCCAGGTAAGGGTGGATCCGAGATAGGTCTTGGTGGATCTTGCCTCCCCGTACATCGCTCATACCAGATCCACCGTCATTTCATACGGGGTGCTGCTCGTCATGGCTAATCCACCACAGGCAACTTGCACCCGTGCCAGACAACCCAAATCCTCTCTAATCACTTGAAATTGTCACTGATCCGGGATAGTGACCCCGCGTCAGGTCCATTCTCTTATTTCTGAGAAAGCACTTTCCCACAACCGCCTCCTGTACGTTGTCGGCGCTGCACAACAGCGTTCACGGCGTGCATTACCAGCATCCACACCCGCTTTTTCCTCTTCGTGACACATGTCTCCCGCCAAGCGTACCGGCAAATTGCCGGGCAAGGCCCCATCCACCACCCCTCCGGTCAGTCCGTCTTCCATGTCGCCCACCGATCTGCGGGTTTTAGCCCAGGCTCTTTCCGATCAGGTGCAAACCCTGACGGCGGAGCTCCAGACGGCTCAAGATGTCCAAGACCAAGCTGCGTCTCTGCACACTACCCAACTTCAGACCTTGCGGGCCCAAGTCCATGACCAGGCTATGGAGATCCAGGGGTGGGAGCACCGTGCGTCCTCTTGGTCGCAGGACCTGCGACTTCTGTTGGTCGATCAAGCGGTCGAGATCCGCGACCTGACCGGACGGCTGGATCGCGCCTCCCGTCAACGAGACGTTATGCGAGATGACAACGACCATCTCCTTAGGGAGATGGCACTCGCCGGATCTGAGATCCACCAACTCCAAGTCCGGATCCACGACCTCGAGCGGGATCTGGAGGATTCCCAGACTGCAAGAGCAGCTGCGGATGTGAGCTTGGACCGTCTCCGTGACGAGTTGCGTCTGACCCAGGAGGAGGTGGTGACCAACGACTATGTGGGATCCACCCATGGCGGATCCGCCTTAGGGTCGGCGCGAGGAGGGTCCCCCGCGCCAAATCCACCTCCCTCATCGCCAGATGTAGCCCTGGCTCAACTCTCTGAGGAGTTGCAAGATACCAAGGAGTCGCTCGAGAAAGCGTCTGCCGGACGAGATTACGCGCTCGAAGAGTTCGTGCGTATAACTCAGTTGCGCGACGAGATCCAAGCGAAACTGGCGGACAGCGAGCTCCAGCGGGACAAGGCGGCGACCGAGTGGGCGGATGCCAAGCGTGCGCAAACGGAGCTGGAATCCAAGCTTCGCCGCACGAGTACATGATCTTCTTTTAGCCTTTGCTAGTAACCCCATATTCACTTGTTATTGTCAATCCGGGTGACAAATTGAAAGAAGCAGATGCGACCGCCGCGAAACTCCGGGATCAACTCGCTGCAGCCCAAACTCAGCAGCGACAGCTGGTCCTGGAGCGCGATCGTGGCTTATCGGAACGGGATTTGGCACGTCGACGACTGGCGCTCGTGACAGCTGCCGTGTCGGATCCCCTCCCTCCCTTGTCGGGACCCTCTCGTGCTGCCAGCGCCTCTGCTCCTCTTCCGTCTGTAAGTGGGGCGGATCCGTCAGTTGCGAAACGCCCGCGTAGTGCATCTCCCGCTCCTAGCACAGGATCCCCCCGTCCTCACAAGCACGCCCGGGCCTCCCCAAAGGCCAAATCCAAAACCAGTTCGGCCTCTAAGGCGGCCTCTCAGGTGGGACCCACCTCCGTTCCCAAGGCAGGATCCAAATCCGCCTCCAAGACGGGTCCCACATCCACGTCCAAAACTTCCGCCTCTCCCTCGAAATCTGGAGCTGGATCCAAGACCGGATCCATCACTGCATCCAAGTCGACTTCAGTATCCACGACTGGATCTGGGCCCAAGACTGGATCTACGGCGTCCAAGACCGGATCCGGACCCAAGACTGGATCCGTTGTGGTGTCCAAAGCGGGATCCTCGGCATTCAAGTCCGGATCAACTTCCAAGGCTGGATCCGCTGCTGTATCCAAGTCGGGATCGGCGCCCAAAACTGGATCCACTCCTTCAACCTCGTGAGCTTGCTCCTTCTCTTCTCTTGAATTTTCTTATTCTGGGCCGCCACGATCTCGCGCCAGTCTGCTGGCTGTTGATTCTCCTTGTTCGTGCTCCATCTGCGATCGCGTTTTGAGTTGCTTTTAGGTTTTACTGCGTCCTTAAGTTTCTGCTCTCT
>NW_003306635.1:0-3356 GCF_000142945.1 Phytophthora infestans T30-4
TCATTAAAGATCAGGAGGAGGAAGACGGAAGATTCCGATCCCTCCGGTACATCAGCGCCGTTTTGCCAGCTCAGATTGACGCCGCGTATCAAAGCGGGAGCCGCTGAGGTGGCTTCATTTGCAATACCTCCAGCTTCTGTTCAAGAGAGCGATTCCGGTCTCAGCAGCGCAACGAGCTCGCGAAAGACGAGCTAGCAGGACATTGTCTCAGAAAGATCGCGACCGTACCAGTGATGCGCAGAGAGCTCGCACGAGACGAGCTAACATGTCACTCTCTCAGCAGGATCGTGCCCGGAAGAAATACGCTGAGCGCAAGCGCGCCCGTAGAGCTCGGATGCGCGGGGAGGAGCTTCAGGAGCACCGAGATCAGAACAGGCAGCACCAAACGGCACACAGAGTGGGGATGAGTGAGCAAGAACGGGATACTGAACGCGAGCTAGACCGCCAGCTACATGCGAATCGGCGAGGACACCTCTCGGAGGAACAACGAGATGCTGAACGTGAGCTAGACCGACTACGGCAATTAAATCGGAGAACAGGGCAGACAGCAGAAGAGCGCCAGCAGGAACTCGAGCGGGTGCGCACTCGACGCCAGTGCGTTCGACATGGCCACGCTCTTATTTCCCTCGAAGACTTCGATGCGTCCATGATAACGGGTGACGACGTGGTGAGCGGCCGGCACAAGCTTCCGACAACAACGGCTTGTCCGATCTGCAATGCTTGGAAGTGGCCTGGGGAGTCTGCGATATCATGCTGTCTCGCAGGCAGGGTAAATCTGCCTCCACTGCACCCCGCGCCACCAAAACTGCTTCAGCTGTACGGAGATCCCGAGTTCCGCCGTCAAATTCGTGCCTACATTCAAGCCTTCGCATTTACGTCGATTGGTGCTTCGTGCTCAAACCGATCGTTTCAAAACGTACGTTAAGACGAGAGCGTTGCCGGTACACACGGGGTGTACACATATCGCATTCAAGGGGCTATGGGGCACTACCTAGGATCTCTCCTCCCCCACATAGACCGTCGGACAGGCGCGCGAGTAGCACCCAAGTTTGCGCAGATCTACATTGTGGATCCAGACATGCAACGCCGCGCGGAGCGACGTCTTGGTATATTCGCGGATCTGGATCGTGTTGCACTACTAGACATCGAGAAAAATGATGGCTGAGCACAACCCATTAGCGCAACGGTTCCTCCACTTTGGGCAGCAAGTGCGCCAACACAACACGGAGGCTCCAGTAGACTTGGTTTTCCGTCTGCATGACAACTCCTCGCGACCGAGGACACATAACCGCCCCACTGTGTCTGAAGTGGCTGCGACTCTCATTGAGGATGGCAACCTGGCTCAGCCTCGGGATCTACTACTCTTTACACGCGATCAAAGACTGATACGTTTGTACGAGACTCACGCCGATTACGATCCACTTCAATACCCGCCTTCTCTTCCCCATGGGAAAAAAAGGGCTGGACCTACACAAACCAGTTCGCGAATGGTGCTGAGTATCGAAAACCAGAAAGCGATGTCGCCTTCGTGAAAACCTCGCGTTCCGCCTCCACCAGAAAAGTGGGATGATTCGTCCGGCTCTCCCCCCAAGTGGAGCGTCCTCATTTCCGCCGTTGGTGTGTTAGAATCAGCGTGGCAAATGTGGAGCAAGAAACAGCCTTCGCTGGGTGGCCGACAATCAGAAAACACTACGCGCCGATCAATACAGGGGTGTTCAAGACGCTTTGCTCAACGAAGATACTTTGGCTCTGGCAAAAGGAGAAGTACTGCTGTCGGAATATGACCGGGCCCAGAGCAGATTGGTGCACCCAGACCGAGATGGAGGCGGCAGAGGACGACCTACCCACTTTCTTAATCAGGTTGGCAAGCGTATCATACTACCGGCTTCACACCTGGGTAGCCCGCGGTCCATGTACAAGTCGTATCAAGATTCGATGGCAATTGTTCGGGAGTATGGACGACCCGACGTCTTCCTGACGGAAACGTGCAACCCCAAATGGGACGAGATTCTTGAAGCGATACCTTCCAATATCCAGACAGCTCAAGATCGACCAGACATCGTGGCTCGCGTGTGGCAGCAGAAACTGCAAGCGACGCTTGACGAGTTAAACCAAGGCGTTCTGGGGCGAGTGCGCGCGCGGATTTACGTTGTCGAGTTTCAGAAACGAGGGCTCCCCCACGCACACGTACTGATTATTTTGGCTGACGAAGACAAACCTCGAACCCGCGAGATCGTAGACAAGATGGTATGCGCTGAGATCCCAGATAAGGATACAAACCCTCAGCTGTATGAGACGGTCATGTCATGCATGCTCCATGGTCCATGCGGGCCTGCAAACCCTTCCTGCGCGCGTATGAAGGACGGCAAGTGCACCAAAGGATATCCGAAGCCCTTAGCAGAAGTTACACAAGCCAATGCCAATGGATATCCAGTCTACAGACGACGTCGACGGCAACAAGGTGTTCTAAAGTTCAAAGGCAGAGAATACGACAATACTACCATCAACCAGTGGGTTGTACCGTACAACCCGTACTTATCCCAGAAGTACAACTGCCACATCAATGTGGAAGTGTGCACGGATATAACTGCGGTTAAATACCTGTACAAGTATGTGTACAAAGGACCAGACATGGCTATACTCACTGTGGAAGAAGTCCGAGGAGGGCAGCAGAGTGCGCGTCGAGAACCAAATGAGATTCTACATTTCTTGAGCGCCCGGTACATTTCTCCGGTGGAAGCTTGCATGCGCCTGCTCGATTTCACGATTCAGGGGGAAACCCATGCGGTGACACAGCTGACGGTTCATCTCGAGTCAGGGCAGACGGTTTGCTTCCGCGAAACGGAAAACCCGGAGGCGGTTTTGGAACGTGGTAGTCACACGATGCTGACCAGATTCTTTGAGTTGTGTGCGAGTGAAGTGCCCGAGAATCATATTGCCAGAACGATGTTGTATCAGCACATCCCTAAAGAGTTTTGCTGGAAAGCGCCGGAGAAAGGGCAACCGAAAAGGTGGGTTCGCAGGAAACAGTATCAAGCTGCCGTTGGTCGCATGATTCATGTGTCTCCTCGAGACATGGAGCGGTTCTATCTTCGGCTACTGCTCTGTCAGCGTAGAGGTCCAACATCGTTTGAAGACTTGAGAGCGGTTAACGGGATTGTCTGCCCCACATTTCAAATTGCGGCGCGGGAGGCTGGCTACTTGGAGAATGATAACGAGTGGGTTTCGTGTTTGAGGGAAGCGGCTGAGTTCCAAATGCCATATCAACTACGCCAGCTCTTCGTCACCATTCTGGTGTATTCAGCTCCAGCAAATGCTGGTGTTCTATGGGATCGGTTCTTCGCGGATCTTCCCAC
>NW_003306636.1:0-3356 GCF_000142945.1 Phytophthora infestans T30-4
CTTTCCCAGGAAGCGTGCGCCAGCCAGCAATGAACTATAAAAGTGGGCCCGGGTACCCGGACATCACTAGGGTTTTAAGAGAAATAGGTAGGGCCGCCGTTAAAGGAAATAGTTGAAACACCAAGACGCTTAAGAATGGCCAGAAAGGGCACTGTAAAAGCCTTCCTTTTTGTAAATCGTGGCGTTCAGGAGGACGCCTAAGCAGATAAAACCGTATATAATATTGCCTCCCTGAAGCCGAGATCTTTAAACCATACGCCGATCAGCGTACAGAACATAAGCATTAGAATACTTTTTCAGGGAATCCTTTAAAGACAGCAGCGGCGGTTTAACCGGAAAATGAAATTTCCTGACACCTTCGTCTTCGACATAAGGGATAATATAAGTTTCGCTGTTTGGAATTAACGGAATCAGTTTGTCGACTAAAGACGATCTATAAACGCCTTTCTTCCGGACCGGAGATCGTCCCAGCACCACCTTGGTGACCCTGCTCATCTTCACGTATTCGGCAATCTGAAGGGGAATATCATCCCCGTAAACCGTGGCGATCTGGGCGCCAAGCTGCTCCGCTAATTTAAGGTTCTCTCTTAACTGCATTTTCTTCGCGTTTTCCGAGTCCCGGCCTCCGCCGGTTTCCCGTTCAGGGGCTTCTACATACAGGGCGGTAAACTGCCCGTGAAAGCCTTCAGCCATTCTCGCAGCCGTGCGGATGACCTTCTGGTTGGAGGGAGCGGACGAAAGGCAGACCAGAATATGGTCCTGGTACTGCTTTTCCTCTTTTTTAGCCTGTTCATTAATAAGGATGGCTATCCGCTTCAGCTGCTGAGCCGTAATTTTCAAAGCGATTTCCCGCAGCGGCCTTAGTTTTTCCCGAACATAAAGGCTGGAGAAATCCTGCCCGTCCCTCCCAAGCTCGTCCGGGTGCATCCTGCCCTTCTCATAACGTTCCGCAAGCTCATCCGGATCCATATCCACCAGCTCCACCAGGTCGGCACGTTCAAACACGCTGTCGGGAATCCGCTCTTCAGCGGAAATTCCGGTAATGGAGGTCACGATATCCGTCAGGCTTTCGATTTGCTGGATATCCAGCGTGGTGTAGACGTGAATTCCGGCGCGAAGCAGCTCTTCCGCATCCTGGTATCTTCTTTTATGCCGGCAGCCCTCTGCATTGACATGAGCCAGCTGTTCCAGGAGAACGATATCCGGATTCCGGCGGAGGGCGGCATCAAGATTAAACTCGGCTAAGCCCTCTTCCTTCCCGCCAGAGGGAGATATTAATAAGGGCTCTATCTTTTCAAATCCCGGCGAGTTTACCAGGGAACGTTCCCCCATAAACCCAAGGACAACGTCCATGCCGTTACGGCTTTCCCTATAGGCTGAGCCTAACATGGCCTGAGCCGCGACTAAACCGGGGGTATACGCCAGAAAAATTTTCAGCTTGCCCCTTTTTTTCCTTGTTGGAACAAATGAAGAAACCGCCTGAGTCGATTCCCTTGGCATTTAACAGCCTACTTTCCTGATTACATAATGTGAAACGGAGATTAAAGCCTATTGCGTAACACTCGTTTCCAAAAAAGACCGGACCACCTGGTTAAACAGCTCAGGCTGGCATAAATTGCTCGGGGGCATCGAATCCGCAATTACGCCGAACTGGGCGTTCTGAATCCGGGCCGCCAGAGCTTCCATCCTATGGAGCTCGTATTCCGCCGAGCCTGCAGCCAAACAGAGAACAGGTTTGCCGGACAGCTCCATGGAGTCGGGAAGATGGGCCGATGCCATCGCTATTCTTTGTTTATATAATTCCCCGGGACGTTTTTCAAGCATACTTCTGCGGATGACCTGATAAGCCGGCTTCCAGCGCTGATAGGACAACCGCATGGCGGGAAGAATCCATTCGCTCGGCGCATAGTAGGTGAGCAAGCTGCAGTAGGCCGCAGCCATTTGAATGGTTCTCAGCGCAGCGGAGCTTTCGGTATCGGGGGAGACACTGTCCACAATGACCAAAGCTTTGACTCTGTTCGGATACGTGCTGGCCAAATGCTGGACAAGAATTCCTCCATAAGAAACGCCTACGAACACCGCTTCCCGGATCTGCAGCTCATTGAGCAGGATGATTAAATCCGTGCACTGCGTATCCAGAATTTCCTCTTTCGACTGCGAAAGTTTGCCCGATCTGCCGTTGCCGCGCAGGTCGCATACTATAACGCGGTAGCTTCCGGAGAAATACTCCACCTGCTCCTGAAACATCGAATGTGTAAGTCCGTGACCATGGATAAAAACGATAGGTACACCGTTCCCTTTCACTTCATAGTAAAGTTTTGTTCCATTAAGATGGGCAAATGGCATCCTATTTTCACCTCAGTCCTTTTCCAAACCTCATCGATCCTGATCCCTATTTCTAGCTTTGAATCCGATACACCGATTTCATCATGCCAGTATAACACGCCAAAAATTAACGCCGTATTTAGCTTTTCAGCAAGATATTAAGATAGCATTAAGATTTTATTTATTTTTGGAATACAGGGGCTGAGTACCCATTAGGAACTTATTAGAGTGCTGATCAGGAAATAAAGGCGTTATTAAGATGCGCAAAAAGGAAAGAAAAACCGAGGATTTTGAAAATAGAGGAAGCTTTCCTGAAATTCCATGCTGCTTTCAAAGGGCTTTGCCGGAAGAGCCCCTTTAAAGAAAATTTAATGGTTTTACAACAGATCCGACTCTATGTAATATTCCCTCCAGGATATTCATTACTAGATCCGCATCCCTCAGGAGGTAGGTAAATCTTGGACCGAAACATACTGTCAGAAATAGAACTGTTTGCTTTTAATACCCGCCCGTCTTTCTGCCGGCGGCCTCGGGCCATTGGTATCTCGTTCTCCGTCTGCAAAGCTGCGACTCCGACCGTTACGGCGAATACCAGGTTTCACCTCAAGGCGGAGAGTTCGATGTGATCAGATGGGGTTCGTATTTACGGTCTTTTCTTTATTTGACTATGGAAGAGGCGGCTGAACGGCTGAACATTCATGAGGTAAAATGGATCACAGGACAGCGTGAGCTGCTCCTGTCCGCCTTAATGGCGCCTGCAGTCTCCTCTTCCCTGGTATTGAAGCTTGCTGCGGGTTTATCGGATACGGCTTATAGAAACGGCAAGTCCTACCGAATGAAATGGCGTCCCCTCCCGCCTTATGCGGCAGACTTAATCAAAGAGTCCACTGCTTATTTTTCCCCGGTGTAACAAAAAAACTATGGACGGGTATCGCGGGGGACAACGGGTTCATGCCGTGATTTTCTGCATCACTAAAAACAAAATGAACTGCTGACGAATAACACTCATCAGGGGTCATTTAATCGCATAC
>NW_003306637.1:0-3358 GCF_000142945.1 Phytophthora infestans T30-4
CCTTGGTGTCTTGCAACGCCTCAGAAGTTGGGACAGAGCTACATCCGGCGACGAGGGAGGTGGATTTGGCGCGGGGAACCCTCCACGCGCCGACCCTAAGGCGGATCCGCCCTGGGTGGATCCCACATAGTCGTTGGTCACCACCTCCTCTTGAGTCAGGCGCAACACGTCACGAAGCCGATCCAAGCTCGCGTCCGCGGCTGCCTTAGCAGCCTGAGAATCATCCAGATCCCGCTCGAGGTCGTGGATCCGGGATTGGAGCTGGTGGATCTCAGATCCGGCGAGCGCCATCTCCCTAAGGAGATGGTCGTTGTCATCTCGCATGACATCTCGCTGACGGGAGGCGCGATCCAGCCGTCCGGTCAGGTCGCGGATCTCGACCGCCTGATCAGCCAACAAGAGTCGCAGGTCCTGCGACCGAGAGGCCGCACGGTGCTCCCACCCCTGGATCTCCATAGCCTGGTCATGGATTTGGGCTCGCAAGGTCTGAAGTTGGGTAGTGTGCAGAGACGCACCTTGGTCTTGGGCATCTTGAGCCGTCTGAAGCTCCGCCGTCAGGGTTTGCACCTGATCGGAAAGAGCCTGGGCTAGAGCCCGCAGATCGGTGGGCGACATAGAAGACGGACTGACGGAAGGGGTGGTGGATGGGGCCTTGCCCGACGATTTGCCGGTACGCTTGGCGGGAGACATGTGTCCCGAAGGGGAGAAAGCGGTTGTGGATGCTGGTAATGCACGCTCGGAACGCTGTTGTGCAGCGCCGACAACGTACAGGAGGCGATTGTGGTGAAGTGCTTTCTCAGAAATAAGAGAATGGGCCTGACGCGGGGTCACTATCCCGAATCAGTGACAATTTCAAGTGATTAGAGAGGATTTGGGTTGGTGGCACGGATGCAAGTTGCCGGTGGTGGATTAGCCATGACGAGCAGCACCCCGTATGAAATGACGATGGATCTGGTATGAGCGATGTACGAGAAGGCAAGATCCACCAAGACTTACCTCGGATCCACCCTTACCTGGATTCACTTAAATGGATATGGGATATACTATACAAGAGTGGATCGGGTGTGGATCCTATGAAGGAAGGATGGTCGGTGCCCTCTGAAGATGGATCTAGTAGCCACGGCCAATTAGGAGTCAAGATCCACCGCGAGGTACCCCGGATCCCATACGTCCGAGTTCGGGTCCAAGGAGGGAGGATCTCGCATAGAAGGACCTGGATCCAGGGTACAGGGATGCAGTGGATCTGGAACTTTCGTGGGACAATGGAGATCACAGACGGTTGCAAGATGATGTTGGATGATTGGAGAGCTCGGATCCACGGCGAGTGTACAATTACAGTGAGGTGGATCCAAGCGACCTGGATCCGGATGAGTGTACCCATAATAGGGTGACCATGATGATTACGTCATGGATCCGGTGGATCTGAAGATAACACAGCTGGGATGATGGGTCAAGGGAAGAAGGGACATGCAGCCGAGCCTGGTAAGGGATTTAGCAGATGAAAGACATAGAAGGTAGAAATCCAGGCAGGTATAGGCTTAAATATCAATACAGTCCTCAATTTGCACAGTAACACGCAAGTGCCTTCCTGCCCTCAAGAACCGGAACTACATTGGCCGTACGAGCTAGGAGAAGGTTGGGAATTGCGAATCTAGTGTTGGTAGTGATAACTGGATAATACATTGGCCAGATCCTAGAACCTAGTGAGCTTTTCCTTTACTTGTGCAGATCCGACAGGTTAACCGAATTTACTACTTGGTCGGTTACACCCTAGAGGTTCTCAACTCTCAAGATCCCGTCACAGGAGGCGGCAAGTACGACGCAAAGGAAACTACAAAGGCAAGGGAACACACCCGCAAGGCAACCCTACGGCCAGATCCACGATCTAGGCCCCGGATCCATAAGCTCGAATATTCGCTTAGGATACGGAACAATCCACGGACGCAGAGTGAAGATTTTCCACTGCTGCTCCACCCCATCCCCACGTCTCGCCAAGACACTCAAGCTTCACCACTTGAACTCTTCGGAAGTTACCGAGAGAGCAAGATCCCGCCCTACCGACGGGTACACAAGGTGAGGAAAGTTCAGCAGAACACGGATCATCGGGGGACCCCCTCCGTTAGTCGGTGTCTGGGCGCAGTTGGTAAGTTGGATCTGGCAATCTCGCAGATTTTGCTGATCCCGCTACACCACAATGGTGCGCGTGCCCGGATCTTTTGGTGACTCGGGATTTCACCGTGAGTCCCAAGAAGATGCTCAAGTGAAGATTGAGCCAGGGGAAGAGGCGTCGTCGGAGGTCGGATCGACGAAGACGCTGCTGAATGAAACAAGATCCGCGGATCGATGGAGTTTTGGGAGGAACTCTGTCGACGGAAGAGAGGTGGATCCGGATCCGGATCTAGAAGAGAAACCTCTCTATCCTCCCCAGGTCCCCTCGGGGACCCCTGCGGATCTTGCCGCAAGTCAAGATCCGCTAACAAAACAAGGGAAAGTGAAGGCGAAACGGTATGCATTTGCAGATTCACCCGTTAAGCCAACACCGTACCTAAACCCAACCCCGCTAGTCGAAGAAACGAGAAAGAAGACGAAAACGAGTAAGACTACGCGGAAGAAGATGCAAGCTCCAGAGTCGGAAGAAGACCAAGCTGGATCGAGGTCAAGCTGGTCAGACAAGGATCTCGAGTTTGTGTATCGCCACCAAGCTTTACGCGACTTCCTGCATTAAGATCCTGTCATGCAGATCCTGAATCCACGTCAGATCGAAGATCGAAGGGAACCGGTGAGAGCACCAACGAAAACGGCGAACAAGTTGGTGGCAGTCAAGGATCTATTACGTTTGCTTACGGAGTCAGGCATCGTAGCTGAAGTGCTCGACGCAGAGGATATCTTCGAGCTAGATCTGGATCTCATAGTATCCGCGACGCGGGACCTCTTTGCCAGAGTTAAGTCCATCACCGGAGAAAGGTCGCGCACTATGGATCCGGTGTCGTCGCCGAGGGTCAGCCAAGCTGCGTCCTCGAACTACAAATCCGCCGCTGAGGGTGAGTCAGACACGTCGTCCGAACCACGACGCATGACTTTAGGACCCTCCGGGGCATCCATGCTGGAAACGCGGGCGAGGATCCGAGGACAGGAAGCCCCTGTGAGCGTGAAGGCTCGGGAAGCCCCTGTGAACGTGAAGGCTCGGGATCCAGTAGGCCCTACGCGTGATCTGACACAATCCAGCCAGGATCGAGCCAGATCCGGCAAGAAGCCAGTGGGACTATCGTCAGATCGGGCTCAAGGTAATCGCCTCACGGATCCGGTCTCGCCAGTGGGCCAGACGGCCACAGAGCGTATTCCGACACTTCCTCGGGCA
>NW_003306638.1:0-3358 GCF_000142945.1 Phytophthora infestans T30-4
TTTGGGTGGGGGTAGTTGCACACCTCAAAGCCCAATGGCAAGTCCCCTTCAGTAACCTGCACTTTCTACTCGATCGCCCTCCGTCTTCCCTCAAATGTCGTTCAGGTACAAGCTTAAGAATCAAGAGGAGTATTCACCGCAGTTAGCAGTAGTCGTAGTTGTAGCCATGTTCCCTCGGATACGTTGTCGTCGCTCGACACAATAGGTAAGACTTTCACTAGTCCTTGCGAAAGTGTGTGAACTTCACCACTGCAAGTGCCTTTGTCATTATATCGGCCACCATAGCATCAGTTCCAATGTGCTGGGTTGTAAGTTGCTTTAACTCCACGTGGCGTCTGATCATGTGGTACTTGTTATCGATATGTTTCGATTTCGAATGTTTGCCAGGCTTCGCAGTTAAGGCAATGGCTCCTTGATTGTCTCCCAGTAGTTGAGGTACTGGATGCTTCCAGCTCAACTCCTTGCATAGGCCAGCAAGCCACAACAAGTCCTTGGTCGCCTCTGTCATTGCTACGTACTCAGCTTCACAGGTACTGAGCGCGTTGATCTCTTGCTTACGAGATGCGTAGGAGATGACGTTGTCGTCCAGCATAGTGATGTAGCCACTGACACTCCGTCGATCCACAGGGTCATTCGCATAATCAGCATCAGAGTAGCCACTAACTTGCACATCAGTCTGTAGCTTCACATTCATCACTAGTCCGTAGTCACATGTAGCCTTCAGGTAACGCAGCACCCTCTTGGCTTGTGCGAAATGCATATGATCATAGCTCGCAAGATACTTGCCCAGGTGTCGGGTAGCATGAGCTATGTCAGGTCTCGATGCACTAACGAGGTACTGGAGAGCACCCACCAGTTCTCTGTAGGGAAGATACTCCTTCGAAGCAGGCACGTCTGTCTTCGAGGGCGTCGTAGCTTCTGGTGTAGCACAGCCATTACAGTTCTCCATATGAAAACGCTTCAACACCTCCAGTACGTACTGCTTCTGGCAGTACACTATTTGCCGGCGCGGCCGGTCAATCAGGATCTCAACGCCTAAGAGAGGTTTCTCTTCTAGATCCGGATCCGGATCCACCTCTCTTCCGTCGACAGAGTTCCTCCCAAAACTCCATCGATCCGCGGATCTTGTTTCATTCAGCAGCGTCTTCGTCGATCCGACCTCCGACGACGCCTCTTCCCCTGGCTCAATCTTCACTTGAGCATCTTCTTGGGACTCACGGTGAAATCCCGAGTCACCAAAAGATCCGGGCACGCGCACCATTGTGGTGTAGCGGGATCAGCAAAATCTGCGAGATTGCCAGATCCAACTTACCAACTGCGCCCAGACACCGACTAACGGAGGGGGTCCCCCGATGATCCGTGTTCTGCTGAACTTTCCTCACCTTGTGTACCCGTCGGTAGGGCGGATCTGCTCTCTCGGTAACTTCCGAAGAGTTCAAGTGCTGAAGCTTGAGTGTCTTGGCGAGACGTGGGGATGGGGTGGAGCAGCAGTGGAAAATCTTCACTCTGCGTCCGTGGATGGTTCCGTATCCTAAGCGAATATTCGAGCTTATGGATCCGGGGCCTAGATCGTGGATCTGGCCGTAGGGTTGCCTTGCGGGTGTGTTCCCTTGCCTTTGTGGTTCCTTTAAGTCGTACTTGCCGCCTCCTGTGACGGGATCTTGAAAGTTGAGAGCCTCTAGGGTGTAACCGACCAAGTAGTAAATTCGGTTAACCTGTCGGATCTGCACGAGTAAAGGAAAAGCTCACTAGGTTGTAGGATCTGGCCAATGTATTATCCAGTTATCACTACCAACACTAGATTCGCAATTCCCAACCTTCTCGGAGCTCGTACGGCCAATGTAGTTCCGGTTCTTGAGGGCAGGAAGGCACTTGCGTGATACTGTGCAAATTGAGGTCTTTATTTATTGAGTTAGTCCCTAGGGTCGAAGTATACACGAAACTTGTCCGGGCCAATGCTCATCTCCGCTACGAATGTTCTGCAAGGCCAAATCCAATCCCCGTCGAAACGCTATACGTAGTTGATCTCCACTTGATGATCCCGTTACGATTCCGTGCCCACTTGTTCTCTAGTTCGTGATCTTGATTACTCCATAGTGAGACCTGATGCTTGGCGGGCGAAGTAGACGCTGTCCTTGTCCAGGGCCAATGCTCACTCCTGTTACGGCGATCGCCCGAGGCCAAATCCAACCCCCGAGACGACTACAGGTCACTTGCCCTCCACTGTGCAAATTGGAGTCTGTATTGATATTTAAGCCTATACCTGCCTGGGTTTCTACCTTCTATGTCTTTCATCTGCTAAATCCCTTACCAGGCTCGGCTGCATGTCCCTTCTTCCCTTGACCCATCATCCCAGCTGTGTTATCTTCAGATCCACCGGATATATGACGTAATCATCATGGTCACCCTATTTAAGGGGTAAAACCCCCTCCGGGAAACACCGGTGCCCCTGGGGAAACCACCTCCATGGCAAGGGTAAAATCTCGCCGTGGGAATTGAAAATTCTCCCATCATCCAACATTCTCTCTGCCAACGCTCTGTGTAATTCCGTTGTTCTCACCAAAGTTTCGCAAAATCATGTAAACCTCCTATCTATATACTGGAAACTAGTTCCCTCCAGGCGGGATCCTCCCTCCTTGGATACGAACTCAGAAGTATGGGATCCGGGGTAACTCGCGGTGGATCTTGACTCTTCATTAGCCGTGGCTACTAGATCCACCGTCAGAGAGCACCGACCATCCTTCCTTTATAGGATCCCACACTCGATCCACTCTTGTATAGTATATCCCCATATCCATCTTAGTGAATCCAGGTAAGGGTGGATCCGAGGTAAGTCTTGGTGGATCTTGCCTTCTCGTACATCGCTCATATCAGATCCATCGTCATTCCATACGGGGTGCTGCTCGCCATGGCTAATCCACCACAGGCAACTTGCACCCGTGCCAAACAACCCAAATCCTCTATAATCACTTGAAATTGTCACTGATTCGGGATAGTGACCCCGCGTCAGGACCATTCTCTTATTTCTGAGAAAGCACTTCACCACATCCCCATATCCTGGATCCAGGCCACTTCGTATGGGATCCTCATCCCTTTGGATCCGGACTCGGAAGTATGGGATCTGGTACACCTCGCGGTGGATCTTGACTTCTCGTTAGTCGTGGAGACTAGATCCACCTTCACATGACACCTACCATCATTCCTTCATAGGATCCACACTCGATCCACCCGTACCCATAGTATATCCCATATCCACCTAAGTGAACCGAGGTAAGGTTGGATCCGAGATATGGCTTGGTGGATCGTGCCTTCTCGTACATCACTCATACCAGATCCATCGTCGTCTCATACGGGATGC
>NW_003306639.1:0-3360 GCF_000142945.1 Phytophthora infestans T30-4
ATCGCACTCCGCAGTCGTTCGTTCATCTGGGATCTAGCTTGCCGGTATTATTTCTGGACTTGGTATCGCCATCGCCTTGGATCTCGGTTTCTCTTCTTGGTGCTACATACCGGAATGGCCGCTTCTAGGGTGGATTTGGGATCCCACCCATGTACCAAGTAAAAAGGGGTATCACCCCGGATCCTGTCTTGGGCGGTGTTCATCGCGAAGGGGAGCCGTTCTGCGTACTCATCCCAATCCCTCTGATCCAAATCCTGGACGTACATCTTGAGTGCTCTTGTGATCGTCTGTACCATGCGCTCGGTCGAACCCGTTAGCTTTGGGGGAAAAAATTGCCCGGGTTTGGCTCGCTGTCCCCTGCCCCAGGAAACCCGTTTGAATGTATCCAAAGAAAATTCGAAAATAAAGCCTGGGCTCCCGGATCATGTCCGAAATTCAGCTCCACTTAGCCCTAAATCTCTCCCAAAAACGCCACTCCTCGGTAAGAATTCAGCAATGGGTGCTGCGCCATTTCCAGAAGCCACTAACTTGGGGCTAAACACGTAATCTCGTTAAACACGTTCCAACCCAAATCACAGTTTCTGTGTTTCCTTTGAACGACTTGGACAACGAGGGGATATGATCCATGGCTATGATTTGGAAAGGGTAAGTCGCTTGGACATTCCCAGGTGACCCCCCTTCGATTGTGGGCCTGCCCTTGCCTGTCTCACAATCCACGCATTCACCGACATATCGTTGTACGCTCTTGAATAGTCCCCTCCAGTGGAAACATTCCCGGATCCGTTGGTAGGTCCGACCAATACCCTGATGTCCACCTTCTAAACTAGCGTGATAGTGGTGTAGGACATCCTGTTGTAAGGTTTCCGGCATCACCAATCTCATCAATCCATCCCGATCCTCGTTGACTCTCTTCGTAGGGGGGCAATAGAAGAGCAAGTCATTCAGATCCACTGCGTAATCCTTAGCGATAATACTGTAGGATTTGGCATCCTCCCGACTCAGGTCTCGTACATCCCCCATCAGATACTTCTTTAGTCTCAAGATCCACGCTTCCTCGTTCTGTGGTTTGAGGATCCGCTCAATGCGGACTCCCTTCACAAATGTTTCCTCGAGAATCTGGGGGCTGGATCCAATCCTTCCTCTGGGCCTAGTGACAGCCATCACCCGGACTGTCCTTTTCCCGGATCCAACTACCACCACTTCGTCTAGTCGGTTCAACGTAACGAGATCCTGATGCTCGGCCTCTCTCTCCACTTCGACACCACATTGATTCCGTAAAGCGGCACTGGCCAAGCTATCTGCACTGTCATTCCAATCTCGCTTGACATGCACCAACTCGTGATTCATCCAACCACGCAGGTGGATCATCACTTTCTGCCGTAACAGTGTTAGGGCCGGGGCCTTGCAGTCAATTTCACCTCGCTCTTGTCTGATCACCAAATTTGAATCCCCACGAATCACCAGCCTTTTTGGATCTTGTCCCTTTAGTAGATACAAACCCAGCAGGAGCCCGTTATACTCCGCTTCATTGACGGTGAGGCCTTCCGCGTAAGTGGATCTGGCCCGTACAACTTCCCATCCGGGCAGTCTCCACAGTATTGCGCTGTATGCTCCTCCTCCGCGTCGTACCCATCGAAACTCAGGACGTACAGATCCTCATCCACCTGTACCGTCGGGATCGGGATCTGGATCCGGCGTTTGGGCTCTTTCTTAGGAGCGATCCTAGTCAGCGCCTCATCCATCTTAGCTCGAGGTGTGATGCTCGCGGCCAAGACTCCCAGGATCTCGTCTTCCCCTATCGAACATTTCACAATCTCCAGTGTCCAAGGCGAGAGTAAAGCTGCCCACTGTCCCAAACGTCCTTGCAACCCGGCCGACTTGAACAGCCAGGCTAGAGTAGAGTGTCGAGTCAGAATCCGGATGGATCTCCCCACCAGCAGGTTGTAATTGAGATCCAGTACGCGCAGAAGCGCGAGTATCTCTTTCTCCACCGCTCCGTAGCTCAATTCATTCGGCTTCAGTGTCCGGCTGACGAAGGTGACCGGATGACAGACCCCTTCATGTTCTTGTACCAGAGCTGCTGAGACGGCCCAGTCACTGGCATAAACTATCACCGTGAGGTTGACGTTCCGGATCGAAATGACGGAGGATAGGTGTGGTCGCGATCCTGTTCCTCAGCTCCACGAATGCGTGTTGAGCTCGGATCCACCGAGGTTCCGCCTTTTCCGAACTCTGATCCGTCGTCTCTATCCTGATGGAATCCTCTTTCCTTTGGTCCCGGGGTGGATCCAGCTCCTGTTTTAGGTCCCCTTCTGGTGTCGTACTACTTGGATCCCTTCGTGGATCCGACATCTCCAGGGCCAGAGCTTGTTGGATTTTGATCCGGATAGCTGGCGTGGTCATCGCAGCAAAATCTACCTCTCTCAATTCATATAGTACCGTGGCAAACCGTGCGTAATCCTCGATGAACCGACTGTAGTAATTCAAACTGCCCAAGAAGGATTGCATCGCCCGTAACGACTGTGGGAAGGACAAGTCTACTAACGAAGACAGGTCCTTAGGATTCGCCTCCAATCCCTCCTTGGAGACTCGATGGCCTAAGTAATCCACCTTGCGCATCCCCCAATAGATCTTTACCACACTGATAGAGAGATTCCACTTAGTACACGCCTCCAGTAGGGATGTCACTCTTTCGCACAACTGATCCCACGATTCCGCTGGGATTAGAATGTCGTCGATATAAGATCTGCGTCCTAACACAGACGGGGTCCCAGGATCCCCTGGCTCCCCCGCTTCGAATGGATCCACTTCCGTGTGATCTTCCCTTGATCCACCCTTTTCGGGTTCCGGTATTCGGGTGAATCCATAGAGGGCGTTATCGATCAGGCGTTGGTAGATCTGGGGTGCGTTCTTCAATCCAAACGGCATCCGGTTCCACTCGAACAGTCCAAACGGTGTGATGAATGCGGATATCGCGCGAGCTCGATCCGTCATAGTAACCACCCAGAAACCACTGACCATGTCAAGAGAGCAGTACCAGAGTACTTTATCTAAATCTTGCAACAGCTCATTTATTAGAGGCATCGGATACACCATCAGTCGGGTCAGGCCGTTAACTAGCCGGTAATTAATGCACAGACGTATATCCACTTCATTCTTCTTGATGATGATTACCACCGGAGATGCCCACGGGGACGTTGAGAAGCTGATGATCTTGGCTTGCAGCAGGCCCTTAATCAGGTCCGATAGTTTTTCCCGGAACTGAGGTGCCACCTTCCGCACCCTCTGAGCGATCGGTTTAGCGTCGCCGACATCGATGTCACATTTGGCTCCGCAGGCAGCGGGCGGTAACGCATTTCC
>NW_003306640.1:0-3361 GCF_000142945.1 Phytophthora infestans T30-4
GTCTATAGGTGGAGATGACGACCACAGCATTGCAGTTTACGAGTCGAGCAACAATTGGAAGTCCGCAGCTCTGAAGATAGCAGTGAAAGGCAACAAAGCGGCTCCGTTTCACATCACGACGAACCCTCGCGTGTCTAGCGAGTTTGTCACGTGTGGCCAAAAGTACGTCGAGTTTTGGTCTCTTCAAGGGAAGGAGCTTGTGTCGAAAAAAGGTTTACTAGGAAAGAAAGGGTCTCTTCAGCCTTTTCCATTCTTAACGACCTGGAGAATCTGGCGGAAATCTCCCGAAAGTACAAACACTTTCCCCCCAAAAGGCTCGGTATCGTTGTCAAGTATGTCCCGCAGTGCTCTGTCTACTGCCTCGAATGCGTGGCGATGGGCCATAGGTGCTTCGTCCCAAATAATTAAACTTGCATGCTTGATCAACTCCTGAATATGAGAGTTCTTCCTGATACCGCACGTCGAGCTCTCGTTCAATTTCAAAGGGATCTTGAATGTAGAATGAGCTGTCCTACCACCCATGAGCAAGAGCGAGGCGATACCGCTAGACGCCACAGCGATGGCGATTTTTCCCGAGAGTCTGACTTTGGCCAGTATGTTTCGAAGCAGTGTAGATTTTCCAGTACCACCCGGGCCATCGACAAAAAATAGTTTCTTGCCTTCCTCCGGGCATTCAACCGCTTCAATAATCTGGTCGTAAACCACCCGCTGACTTTCGTTTAGCTAATCTTCTGTGCTTACAATTGCCTCCAAAGCTGACGCATCGTATCCAGTGAGCTCACGTCGTAGTAATCCGTTTTGGCGAAGCGCTTCACGAATCAATGTTGGGAACGACCCCAACTGAGGAAGCTCGTCGAAGTCAGCTACCGCATACCCACTCGCATGAAGTAGTTCTTGAATGCTCATCAGCGTTTCAAATTCGACCAACGCCGACTTAAAGGGGTCCATCAAAGCCTGATGTTTGCGTGCGAAGTCTTGGGAAAGATCCGCGAAGAACCGATTCCATAGAACACCAACATTTGCTGGAGCTGAATACACCAGAATGGTGACGAAGAGCTGGCGTAGTTGATACGGCATTTGGAACTCAGCCGCTTCCCTCAAACACGAAACCCACTCGTTGTCATTCTCTAAGTAGCCAGCCTCCCGCGCCGCAATTTGGAATGTGGGGCAGACAATCCCGTTTACCGTTCTCAAGTCTTCAAACGACGTTGGACCTCTACGCTGACAGAGCAGTAGCACAAGCGGGTATTTGATGCAAGCTGGACAGATATTCTTTGCATTGTTGCAATCTAGGTTTCAGAAACGGCCCGTGAAATCGAGCACGACGCTAAACTAAATATATTATTTAGCGGTTTTAGACTGAAGTGCAGGTGCTTCTGGGTGGAAGATTAAGGTACAGTGATAGCCAACAACAATAAAGAGACTTTGCCAAGATCACTAGCGTAATCGTTTATGAGCATGGTAAGTATGATGCTAGGGGCTCAGTCTTTTGTACCGGTAGAAATATTTACTCGTCGCTCAGTCAACTGAGTGAAGTGGTTGTCGCCCCCGTATTCGCAGTCTCAAGTACCTCGTGCGCTGTCTTCGTGATCCTCGTGTCTGCTAGAACATCGTGAACGTTCCACGATGAGCATATCCCCAAGCACAAGGAAGTCTCCAGTCGGCGCTTTTTTTGCGTCTGTGGTGATCATCGTGCCAGCGTTTCCTTGCAAAAACACTTGCACGTGCACTTGTCGCGGAGTTTGGTCCTCGTGGGAATCGAACTCACGCGTACTGCGCGTGAGAATGCTCTTTTACCCGCTCGGACACGACGTCGCAGAGATTTTGATGCGCCTCAGGACAATTCCAAAGGTCCAAGCTTCAATCCACCAGAACCTCACCTGGCGCCTCGAAGCCCACGTGTGTCGACACCAGCGCCAGCGACGGTGGCCTCCAAGCTGTTGTCTGAGATGGCTTCTCGCTCTGCACGCTCGTTGCCGAGCGTGGTGTTTCTTGTTGATACGCCAGTGGCTTGATGTCGTGAGTGTGGCCGATGTCGCCGCTGTCTCCGCCGTTCCAGCCGTCTTCTCCAATGTTCTTCATCAGTGCTTATGTTGCGTAAGTGCAACTTTAAGAGGGGGTAATGTAATGGGCCCCTCCATTACATAAGTAGGTAGATTTCTTTACATAAGTAGGTGCATCAGCACACGACTAGCGTGTGCTGAAATGCTGTCATGCCATTGGCTGATATATGGGGAGCCAGACCCATTATTAGCCAATTGGACTATGACGTGTATTTGAGTGGCCAGGGCTGCGGCCTTGGTCCTAAAATAAAGTCAGAGTTGATTTTTCCTTAAACCTAAGACTCAGTCGTCCTATTGCGAGCTTCCTCAACACTATAGTGTAAGCAAGTAACGGAGTAAATACCTGGCCCGTTACACTACATAGATACGAGCACGTGTGCGGTAGTGCTGACCATACAGGTGTGCGTGGCAGGTCGATGTATCTGTATGCAGTACTATACTTTGCCTCCATGTCCATAATGGTCGAGATAAGAGCTCGGCTCAGTCGCGGGTGGCTATAAGGTGTATTAAGGTGTACCCGCCGCGCGCGTAGATATTGCGTTGAATACAGGTGACAGACGCGCGGTCAGCTTGTGAAGTGATTATGCGAGTGCCAAAGTCAAACCATAGCATATCCTACATTTGCATCAGCGTATACAAACTATTCTTCTCTAGGTAGTTCACTAGCGCATCCTCCATCTCCTAGGTACACTTTGTGCACGACGCACGCGCACCGCCCCTCGTCTTGATCTCGGCAGACCCTATTGTGGTCTGCAACCAGCATCCAGTCCCTGCCTTCCTTGTGAGCGTCCAGGACCGCGTCCTGGCGTCAAGACCGTGCTTTGGCTCCCTTGGCATGCGCGTGGAGTTGAAAGTCTGGTTGTGGCAGTGGCTCGAAGCCACCAGTTAGCGATACACTAAATCCCCGTTGCTCTACATACTAATTTCTGAATTTAAATTTTAAATTTGAATGTTACTTTAGCTACTGTATTCTTGTCATTAGCAAAATCGCAGCAACAGAACGACAGCCACGCATGCGAGCACCGCCACCGGGCCGCCCTCGCGTTAATGGCTGCGGTCGCAAGACTCTAAAATCTTTCCGTACTTGCTACACAAACGTGACAACGCTCGAGATCGCTACCTTTTTCGGTAAACACGATGTTGACACTACATTAGCTAAATATTTCCGTGGTCTAGATGATCACGCCCGAGAACAGAAGCGAAAGCTACTCTATCAGTGGCGGAAAGAGCGAGAACGGCTAGAAACGTTGTGTGCAGCTCCTAGTCTAGCTCGTTTGAGTACCTGCGGCCGAAAGGGA
>NW_003306641.1:0-3362 GCF_000142945.1 Phytophthora infestans T30-4
AATGTCCTAGTGCGACGAGGAACGCTGACACTTTACGCGCTCGCGAGGTCATCGTGACCGCCCAGAACCCGCTTGTTGCCTCCAGCGAGCAAAAACATAGGTAGTGGTCGAGATCTGTTAACCGGTCGTCGACTAGCGGCATTGCATACTCCTTGATCGCGGTGATAGCATTCACCATCTTGTAATCTTTGCAGAGCCGGATGTCCAGCCCGTTCTTTTTCATCACAATCACCATAGGGGATGCCCATGGACTGTCTGAAAAGACGATCAGTCCTGCACGCAATAAAGTGCGCAGCAATTCGTACAGCTTGCCGAGAAATCGCAGCGGCACGCGCCGGGCACGCTGTTTAATTGGGGCGTGCCCCTGTGTGTCGATATTGCATACCGCGCCGTAGGCTGGCGGCGGCAGTGCGTTACCACTAGCAATCAGGATGTGCTCGTGGTTCTTTAGCGTCGCAACCAGACGCTCTCGGCGTTCAGTCGACAGCTCAGGATCAGCAACATTAGGCGCAGTGTAGTCAATTGTCGTGTTGATCTCTTCGGTCAGATCCGGCAGGAATGCCAGCTCCTTCGCGTAGTCGTCCAAGCCAATGTTGTTAGCTGGATGTTCGTAGAAATCATTTCTCGTATCCTCTGTTGCTTCGTTTCCTTCGGTCGTTAACAGTCGAGCAACCGAGATGTATGTTCCGTCCAACGCCGCTACGGATTCTTCCCTTGACTCAACATTGGCATCCGCTTTGATTTCAACAGTCGGTACTTGGTCCATCTCCTTCCCATCCTGGTTTCCCATCTCTGGGCCATCTGCCGAGTCGTCGTTCGCAATATTGAATGCGTGGGCCGCCGACGTATTGGGTTGTTGACTTTTGTTCAGCTCCTCGTTCTGCCGCTGTCCTGACATTTCGGAATTCGCACCACTCTTGCAATGAATACTCGGTGCCGTACTCAACACCTTCTGCGCGATGCCTGCATCCTCTGGATCAACCACCAATGTCTCGTTCGCAGATTTGGTGACACACAAGGCCGGGACAGCTTCGTCAAAACGGGTGACTCCATTCAATCCAGTGCCGTTGCGTGTCGCTTCCGTGGTCACCCCTGACTGGACACTAACACTCGTTGGCGTATGTACCACGTTCACCGGTCTCAGTAGTTCGTGTGTACGCACTACCGAGGCTTCGTTCGCGTTATTGCCTCCGCCATGGGTTGTCGTGTACGTGTCCAAAGGTTCTGCGGAAGGCTGACCGTCGGCCGAATCCCCGGCTGTCACCCCAGACGCCAGACAGGCTTCCACTCGTTCACGTTCTTCCAGGATCAGTGCCCAGCGCTCTGCACACGTCAGACGATCACTGGAATCCAATAGCGAGTCTTCTAGAGGTCGTGCTAGCACCCCACTGGGTTTAAGATAGTTCGGTCGATCAACTGCCGAAGGCTGAGTTGCAAGCCATTGTTTACTTGCCAGTCTTGGTACTTCTTGGACTCCAGACGCACATAGCCGTCACCTCGTGGCAAATCCCCATCTGGAATCCACATTGCGATCGAGTCGTGTGCTGGTAGGTACACAGTTCGATCAGACACGTTGGTCAGTCGAATGCTCTGAGGCCGTCCACGTCGAAACCTCGTCACTGACGGGATTAGCTTGTTCGTTCGACGAACCCACAGTACGTGTTCTTCCAGCCCGACTTGACGCTTCGCTAGTCGATATTCTCGCCACTCGTGCGCTTGAATGTCCAACGCTCGGGTGGCCCGGCGTTAACATGGGAGCCGTATTCTTCGCTGTCGATCATGTTTCTTGGTCTTTATCAGCGGGGATTTGGACTTCGTGCGGTAAATTGCGCCGCGCCGTGGAAACAGGTCCCAACCGGATCCCAGCTGGGATTATAAAGTCGGTCCCGAGTACCACGTCGACGCCTGCACTATGCGCCATTACCCACATCTCAAACTCGTACACCATCTCCCATCCGAGCGTAATCTTGACGCACGCTCGTCGCGTCGTAGACACCTTGCCTTCGTTGATTCCTTTGAATGTCAATGCGGCGTCCGCGATCAGGTACATCTCGGAGTCGCAACTTCTTGGCAAAGGCGTCAGTGATCACACTAGCGTTCGCTCCTGTGTCGAGGTGGGATCCTCGTTCGCTGGGTCGTTCACAGCGCCTTGCACCAGAGCTCTCATTCTGATCCGTCGGTCGAATTTCTTGGCCGACCACCACCCCTGTCTCTCGCCAGGGTTCAGCTTCATAATCTTGGAGTGACCCTTGGGCTCGTCTCGCGCTGCACTCGAAACCAAGCCGAGCGAACCCTCGCTGGTGCCCTCATCAGCATCAGCACACTCCATTATTTCTCCAACACCTCCACCGAGGATTCTACTCCTCTCCTTTTCATTTTCCGTCGCGTTCACACTTGTTACGTATTTATCAGGCCATTCACTCTGCCCCATGAAAGCAAAGATACACTCTGCTTCCATTGAAGGCTCGGTTAACTGTGGCAGCCCGATAGGGAACCAACCAGTTGTAGTTGGCGGGCTGCCAAGGTTAAATGACGTTCTGAACGACGGCCTGAGCTCTGGGCGGGAGTTCCTCCTCTTCGTGGCCTTTGGTGCGCACAAATTTGGCAAGGTCTGGAAGTTGCGGAAAAGTTCGCATTGTCCAGCATCGTGGAGTTGTTTGCAGAACTTGCATCGCTTGTTACAGTAGTGGGCGGAGTGACTCATGCCACTGCACACCGCGCATGGTCCGTACTGTGGGCGTCGGTTGTCGCGGTTGAAGTCACGTCGACCGCGTTGGTCCTGATTGAACCCACGGTCACCACCTCGGCGATCTTGATTGAAGCCATTATCGCGATCAGGCATGTTTCCACGTGGTTGACGGTTGTCTGAACGTGCGTAGGTGCCTTCAGCAGCTGCACGGCGCTCATTTTCGTTAGCAGCGGCGAGGTATCGGTCGTTTTCGTCCAATGAGAAATCACCGTCCGTATTATCATGCTGAAAGTCGTTGTACTCATCTTGGACATCGTCGTAAGCGTTCGGATCTTCGTTTGAATACTCGGTGCCTCCCTGAGCAGCTTCACGACCTTCTAATTCAGCTAGTAGGTCGTTCACCGTAGCTTCAATGAGTGTCACTCTTGGTTTGTTGCGGCTGTCATCGCGGCGACGGTCATCACGCCGGTTGTTGCGGGCGTACCCATCGTCGCGTCGCGTATCACGACTCTTAGAGTATCGGTACTCACTGTCACGCTTGGCCACCCTCTCCTTGCCCTTGAGAACATCTTCGATGATCTCTTAGAGCTCGTGAATGTCGGCGACTCGAGCGTGGTAGAGACTCTCCGCATAGTTGTGTCATCGTCGCATGTTGCCAGAAACTGCTGTACGT
>NW_003306642.1:0-3364 GCF_000142945.1 Phytophthora infestans T30-4
TTGGCTATCACGTACCCGGTAAACAGGTCCACGCAAATCAACAATTCTGTGTTTCCTTTGAACGACTTGGGCAACGAGGGGATATGATCCATGGCTATGATTTGGAAAGGGTAAGTTGCTTGGATATTCCCAGGTGACTCCCCTTCGATCGTAGGTCTGCCCTTGCCTGTCTCACAATCCACGCATTCACCGACGTATCGTTGTACGCTCTTGAATAGTCCTCTCCAGTGGAAACATTCCCGGATCCGTTGGTAGGTCCGACCAATACCCTGATGTCCGCCTTCCAGGCTAGCGTGATAGTGGTGTAGGACATCCTGTTGTAAGGTTTCCGGCATCACCAGTCTCATCAATCCATCCCGATCCTCGTTGACTCTCTTCGTGGGGGGGGGCAATAGAAGAGCAAGTCATTCAGATCCACCGCGTAATCCATGGCGCTAATACTGTAGGATTTGGTATCCTCCCGACTTAAGTCTCGTACATCCCCCATCAGATACTTCTTTAGTCCCAGGATCCACGCTTCCTCGTTCTGTGCTTTGAGGATCCGCACAATGCGGACTCTCTTCACGAATGTTTCCTCGAGGATCGGGGAACTGGATCCAATCCTTCCTCTGGACCTAGTGACAGCCATCACCCGGACTGTCCTTTTCCCGGACCCCACTACCATCACTTCGTCTAGTCGGTTCAACGTAACGAGATCCTGATGCTCGGCCTCTCTCTCCACTTCAACACCGCATTGATTCCGTAAAGCGGCGCTGGCCAAGCTATCTGCACTGGCATTTCAATCTCGCTTGACATGCACCAGCTCGTGATTCATCCAACCGCGCAGGTGGATCATCACTTTCTGCCGTAACAGTGTTAGGGCCGGGGCCTTGCAGTCAATCTCACCTCGCACCTGTCTGATCACCAAATTTGAATCCCCACAAATCACCAGCCTTTTCGATTCTTGTCCCTTTAGTAGATCCAAACCCAGCAGTATCCCGATATACTCCGCTTCGTTGACGGTGAGGCCTTCCGCATAAGTGGATCTGGCCCGTACAACTTCCCATCCAGGTAGTCTCCACAGTATTGCACTGTACGCCCCGCCTCCGCGTTGTACGCGAGCGGATCCATCGAAACTCAGGACGTACAGATCCTCGTCTGCCTGTACCGTCGGGATCGGGATCTGGATCCGGCGTTTGGGCTCTTTCTTAGGAGCGACCCTAGTCAGCGCCTCATCCATATTAGCTCGAGGAGTGATGCTCGCGGCCAAGACTCCCAGGATCTCGTCTTCCCCTTTCGAACATTTCACAATCTCCAGCGTCCAAGGCGAGAGTAAAGCTGCCCACTGTCCCAAACGTCCTTGTAACCCGGCCGACTTGAACAGCCAGGCTAGCGTAGAGTGTCGGGTCAGGATCTGGATGGATCTTCCCACCAGCAGGTTGTAATTCAGATCCAACACGCGCAGGAGCGCGAGTATCTCTTTCTCCACCGCTCCGTGGTTCAGTTCATTCGGCTTCAGTGTCCGGCTGACGAAGGTGACTGGATGACAGACCCCCTCATGTCCTTGTACCAGAGCTGCTGAGACTGCCCAGTCGCTGGCATAAACTATTACCGTAGGTTGACGTTCCGGATCGAAGTGACGGAGGATAGGCGTGGTCGCGATTCTGTTCCTCAGTTCCACGAATGCGTGTTGAGCTCGGATTCACCGAGATTCTGCCTTTTCCATGTTCTGATCCGTCGTCTCTATCCAGACTGGATCCTCTCGCCGTTGGTCCCGGGGTGGATCCAGCTCCTGTTTCAGGTCCTCTTCTGGCGTCGTACCACTTGGATTCCTTCGTGGATCCGACATTTCCCGGGCCAGAGCTTGTTGGATTTTTATCCGGACAGCTGGAGTGGTCATCGCAGCAAAATCTACCTCTCTCAATTCATACAATACCGCGGCAAACAGGGCGTAATCCTCGATGAACCGACTGTAGTAGTTCAAACTGCCCAAGAAGGACTGCATCGCCCGTAACGACTGCGGGAAGGGCAAATCAGCTAACGAAGAAGGGTCCTTAGGATTCGCCTCCAATCCCTCCTTGGAAACTCGATGGCCTAAGTAATCCACCTTGCGCATCCCCCAATAGCTCTTTACCACACTGATAGAAAGATTCCACTTAGTACACGCCTCCAGTAGGGATGTCACTCTTTCGCACAACTGATCCCACGATTTCGTCTGTATTAGAATGTCGTCGATGTAAGATCTGCGTCCTAACACGGACGGGGTTCCAGGATCCCCTGGCTCTCCTGCCTCAAATGGATCTACTTCCGTATGATCTTCCCCGGATCCACCCCTTTTGGGTTCCGGTATTCGGGTGATTCCATAGAGAGCGTTATCGATTAGACGTTGGTAGATCTGGGGTGCGTTCTTCAATCCAAACGGCATCCGGTTCCACTCGAACAGTCCAAACGGTGTGATGAATGCGGACATCGCGCGAGCTCGATCCGTCATAGTAACTACCCAAAAACCGCTGGCCATGTCAAGAGAGCAGTACCAGAGTACTTTATCCAGATCTTCCAACAGCTCATTAATTAGAGGCATCGGATACACCATCAATCGAGTCAGACCGTTAACCAGCCGGTAATCAATGCACAGACGTATGTCCACCCCGTTCTTCTTGATGGTGATTACCACTGGGGATGCTCACGGGGACGTTGAGAAACTGATGATCTTGGCTTGCAGCAGGCCCTTAATCAGATCCGATAGTTTTTCTCGGAACTGAGGCGCCACCTTCCTCACCCTCTGAGCGATCGGTTTCGCGTCGCCGACATCGATGTCACATTTGACTCCGCGGGCAGCGGGCGGTAACGCATTACCTTTACCAATCAGCAGATGTCGGCTCTCCCAGATTTTCTGACGCAGACGATCCACTTCAGCAGGTTCATTCGCCCCTGGATCCACTTGGATATCATCAATCGTGACCTCCTCTGTGGTCAGTGGTACCTCCGGGATCACCGCCATGCCTTTGTGGTGTTGGAAATCCCACGTGAACTCTAGCTACAGATGTAGTTAGGATGTTCCCACAACAATACGTCTACTAGGATAGTAAACGATCGTTCGGGCGGACCTGAAGACCCCAGTTCTGCCCTTGCACCGGGACAAACTGGACCTTGTAAACTACTTATATAGGCCAGCCAGTAAAATAAGAACACGCTACTAGCACGAGCAAAGCTAGCAGGTGTTTTGAATCCTCGTGGTCCCAACAGCGGAAGGTTACCAGGCACGGGTAAGCCTTTTACGAGATCACCGAGTGTTCAACACTCGGCTGGAAGAAATAAAAGGGAGGCAATTCAAGCACTCCCAGTCGTGCAAATAGGCAACAATAAGCCGTCACGTAAAACCTCC
>NW_003306643.1:0-3365 GCF_000142945.1 Phytophthora infestans T30-4
CAGGAACTTTGGTTCTACCTGGACCTCCAAAACTTGGGCTTAGGGTTGTCAAGCAAACAAAGTTTGGGGCATCAACTTAGGGGCGCCGTTTTTGAGCGTTCGTCCAAGATTCTCCTTCCCGTTATAGCTGAGTCTTTCGGGTCCCCGACACGTCTTTCCGTGGCCCTTACTTCACTTTTTCCTTTAACCGCTGAGTTCGTGTTGACGTCAGAAATGGCGCCATCGTCCTCAAAACTTGGACAGCTGATAGGAGACATCTTGGCCATCGTGTAGCACCGACGTACGGTCCGCTCGGAAGTCTTCCAGCTTGAACGCTGAGTTTATAGCCGGGTCACCCCTTGTCACCCCTGAAGTCGATATGACGTCTGCGTTACCGCGACGCCTCTCGTAGTCGCCGGCTTCAGTGTCGGCTTCGATCCTTCTCCAGCGCTCGGCGCATGTTAGCTCTGGTCCACTTTCCACTGGAGGAGGTCGTCTTTCCACCGCCGTCGGAGTTGGGTATTTTCGTCTTTCCACAGCTGGCGGCTGGTGTGACAACCAGTCGTCGTACAGTCGTTGTTCTTTCTGCAGCAAATCTTTATCCATCGCCAACTCAAAGGCCAATATCTGCCAGTCACGGTACTTCGCCGAGTTCACGCGGACATATCCCTCATTGGCCAGTACTCCGTGTGGTTGCCATTTTATCACATAAAAGTGAGGTGGGCACCAGACTGACGTCTGTCGTACGCTCGTAATCAGGATATGGGTTGGTCTTCCTCGGCGATTAAAAACATCCGTTGGAACCCAATCCTTCGTCCGTCGCACCCACAAGTCATGCGTCGACTCACTGGGTTGTCGCCTGGGCAATTTGAACTCAGCGGTCATTCGACTTTCGATCGTCAACCCGTCTGGTGGCCCGCATGGGACATTTGGTCCGAACTCGGTCTTTGTCGGTGTATTACTTGATCGGATGAGTGGAATCACCATCTCATCGGGTAGCTTTACCGCCGAGTTGTACAGATCCAGACGGATTCCAGCTGGGATCATGAAGTCAATGCCGTGAATCAAATCGACTCCGGCATGATGAGGCATTATTCATACTTCAAACTCGTATGCCACTTCCCAGCCGAGTGTCACCTTCACCACTGCTCTTGACGTTGTCACCATCCTGTCTTTACTTATTCCTTGTATGTCAATTCGCTTATCTCGGCTGGCCACTCTCTTGAGACGCAGTTTCCTCGCGAAGTACTCACTGATCGCCGAGACATTTGCTCCGGTATCCAATAATATCTTGGTCCTTCGGTCATTCACTGCACCCAATACGAGGGCTCTCATTCTAACTCGGCGATCAAAACGTCTGTGCTGACCACCATCCCAGCCGCTCTCCCGGAAGCAGCTTCATTATCCTGGTACGATGCACAGCCTGGTCTGACTGCCGAGTTACACTTGCAATCGCTCGGTTGTTATCATCTAACTCACCGAGCTCACGTTCAATTCCGTCGATTTCACACATCCAATTGCCATCCCCGCTTCTTCCCTCGGGCCGTCCTGCTTCGCCTACGAAGGCAAACAAGAAGTTCGCCTCAACTGCAGGTTCAGCTGACTGTGGCAGCCCGGCATATTCCAACCCAGTCAGTGTTGGCGGGCCGCCGAGTTTAAATCACTCGGCGCGTAAAGGTTTTGCAGGTCTTCTGGCACTTGCGACTTGTCGACAGAGTTCTTCACGAACGCAGCCAGCTTCTCATATTGACGGAACAGCTCACACTGGCCGCCTTCATGGACTTGTCTGCAGAATTTGCAGCGTCGTCGACAGTAGTGAGCCGAGTGCCCCATTCTTCCACAAGCTGCACAAGGTCCTCGTTGGGTGTTGTCGCGTGATCCATCTCCACGATTCGACTGTTCTCGTTGGTTGTACGGTCGCGGAGGTCGGTTCGCTGAGTTTCCCCAGCTTCGGTTCGAGCCTTTCTGGTCTCCCGCCGAGTTCTCTCGGCGGTCCGGTGTATTTCCCTTATCATTGGAAACGCCGGCGTCAATGTAGTCGTCGTCTTCCGCTGAGTCGTGTCCTCCGGACTGGTCCTCATCGATCATCCCTAGTGATTGTTGAATCGCGAGCCTTGAGTCACCAACGATGACCAAATCCTCGGCACCGTACACAATAGCAGCCTTGACACCGTTTATCATCCCTGTGTACTCCGCCTCATTCATCGTGGTGACCGAGAGGTAAGCGTTTGCAGCGATCACTATCTTCCACCCAGGTGTGGTGTAGTGATTTCTCCGAAGTTGCGGATTATCACCCGTCGACAAAGACGTGACACCGCCCAAGATGTTCAAGCGACGAACCCTCGGCCATGTGATGTACGGTGACGCCAAGGTGCAAGAAACTCGACGGCGTCACTGCCGAACTCTCAACGGATACTGGATACAGCCCATATGTCACTGAATCCAGGCTGTCCTTATTATTAATAATGGACTGGCCGGATTCGCATTCAGCGGCCAAGAAATGATGATCTACGGTACGAACCCTCGGTGGCGGTTGGGATGAGTTCGCGGAAGCCTCAGCGACCTTTGGAAGACACGTTCACCGTCTGGGACAAGGCGCGGACCGTTAAAGATGCTCATGCGACGGTGCAGACGACGCTTGGCATGCAAGAAGATCCATAACGGATCATTGCTCACTTGATATTTGTATACTGGATTAGGACTTCTTATTAGGAATAGACCCGAAAGGGTAAGCATAAATACAGAACAGAATTTCCACTCAAGCACACAGAGCGACGTCCGGCTTCAAGGTAAGCGTCGGGTCAAGCTTGTTTGAGTGTGTTATGCCTGTCGGTGAGCTCGCAGCTCTGTAGCGAGGGTTCATCCGGCAAGGCCAAGAGACTGTGTATTTTGGCCGATTACTATCGGGCGTTTTTACGTGACGGCTTATTGTTGCCTCTCATAGCTGCCATATTACCAAAATCGTACTCTGGTGAGCTGTAATCAACCACGAATGTTTCGAAGGTTTTCCACTTTGAAGACTCGCTGCCTGACAGTACATGTACTTGACGCTCTGCTCCACGTGACGAAACATCTACCGAGTCTTCGTCCGGCTCATGATCATTTCTTGAATACGGTTCAGCGACGCTAGCTCCGACTTGCGAGTTTCGGCCAAGATCACAAGACTGACCTTCGATTCCAGCGCTTCAGTGGCTAATGAATCCGCGGCAGCGTTGTATTCTCGTACAACATGAAGATATTTCACTGATTGAAGCTTGACCGCGAGTTCCTTGTGAGTATTCAGCAGCGCTAGCAGAGTTTTCTTCCTGCATGCGATCATCCCTAGTGATTGTTGAATCGCGAGCAATTAAGTCACCAACGATGACCAAATCCTCGGCACCGTACAC
>NW_003306644.1:0-3366 GCF_000142945.1 Phytophthora infestans T30-4
AGTAGTGTGCCTCAACCTAGTGGTCTTCTTAGTGATTCGCGCCTCCGGGGGCGGCTTTCTGTCTACCTTGCCAACGGTGGGTTTATCCCGTGGAGATTCCTGACGCCGGCGCCGAGAAAGTGTTTCGAGCGACTTCTTGAGCTTGTACCTTTCCCGAACCAGCTTGGTGAGGTGACCCTTGCGTCCAACGTTGGAGGGTCTCAAAGCGTTCTTTGATTACTCGCATCCTGATCACCCGTACCAGCAACTTCGGCAGCTCTTTTCTCTTCAAGCCTGTCTCTTCGACACTGTCGGCTTCAAACCAAGCGTCCCCATCTCAAAGCGTGCTCCGATTGAGACCCGTCTCAAGATGATCTGGGCGAACCTTCGGGGTGACGGCGGTAAGCAAGGTGACCTCGGGCTCGCGTTGTGGGAGCGTCTCCACTGGCTTCCGTTGGCTGGTATTGAACGAGGTCTCGCTGAGGAAGCTAAAAAGGTTGGCCACGACAAGGAGCGCTTGAAGGGACTGAGAGCTCTGTTGAAGAAGCTCTTCAGTGAGCGCGACCGTCGTGCCGATCGTCTTCGTAACAAGTACCGTGAGCAGTACATGGCATGGAGTCGTGACTCGGTTTCCTCTGGTACTTCCGGCGCGCCGTTCATTCGTCCCGAGTTGCTTTTGGAGCCGTCGAAGCCGTGGTACCCCATTGAAAACTTGTCGTTCGCACCTCGGACATCTGACTGGCTTTCCGAAGTTTCGGCTCTCGACGCTCGTCAGCCCTGGCGTACTGGATGGATGAATGCGCCGCATCAGCACCCGTACAACACCATGTACTTCCCGTGCCAGCGTAATCCGGAGATCTTCAATCCTCGTGGTACGCGTTTTGTGAATGTGTATCGAAGCGCGATCGTAGACCCGTCTCTGGATTCCACTGAAGTTATTCCGACCTGGCGTTCGTTGTTTGACTCGCCACCGGGTACTCCACGTCCCGCTCTGGCTGCTGCTCCTGTTGAAGCTGGTGCCGAGGATTCGCAGCTCCAGCTGCCGAAGTTCAGGTTCCTGCTGAAGAGGAGAAGGAGAGTGGTGACTCGACTTAGTTGGCACTCTTGGCCACAGCGGCCAGGCAATTGGAGTCGCTTTGAATCCTCGCTGCAGGTTCCACGACGTTCTCCAGCATATCAGCTAACTGTTGAGGGGTCCAGCGAAGTTTCGTTTTCAGTGGTCGCTCCTCGGCCGGCATTCATGTTTTCTTTTTCTTAATCCACTTCCACAGCGTAATCATGTTCATGTTGTTCTTCAAATGCATAAACAATTTGTTGTAGCAGTAACGTATTTCGTCTGTTACGACAGGCTGCATCGCCCTGTGGACAGTTCACACGTGATCCAGTCACGCTAGTCTTCGTCCGCCACTTGCGCCATCTGCAGCCGATTCTCGCTCTTCTTGGCTCGCAAATAGTCGTACAGCAGACCTCCACATGACGAGCGACTTTGAGCTATCGGCCACAGGCTAATGGACAGCAGGAATGCTCGGGGAAGTCGGTGATAGGTTCCGTACGGGTGTACGCGGAAGCCTCTCTACAGCAAGATTGGGACGAAATCGCAGAGAAGCTGGTATTCGCTATTAATACTTCTCAGGACACTACAAGGACGGAAACACCGTTCTACCTCGTTCATGGTTGGGATGCGCAGTCAACGTTGCGGGCGATGTCGTCATCACTCAAACGAGGATTCGGCAAGCAGTCTGACGCACTAGCGTGGCGGCGTGAGATCAATCGACAACATGAGGTCGCCCTCACTATGGCCAAAGCCTATCAGGCTGTAGAAAAGGAGCGAAGGGCTAAAAAGCATAATGATGCCCTGAGTCGACTGGAAAAAGCCGCTGTACCTCAACCAAGTGGAAACGAACACTCGGCGGACCCTCCAGAAGCTTCGGAAGAGATGGAAGATCCTGCAAGAGCCCAACCGAGATCTCTTTTTGAGATTGGGAGCCGGGCGTGGTTGTACATGGAGCGCGTCAAACCGGGCTTGACGAAGAAGTTAGCTCATCGGTGGCATGGACCTTTTCGGATCAAGCGCAAGGTGGAAGGGTTTGCGTACGAGCTGAAACTACCAGATCGAAGTGGGTATCGCTTCTAATCAGTAGTGCATGTGTCAAGACTCAAGGCTGTCAACGAATTCAACAGTCGACCGAACACTCGGTTAGTACTAAATGCGACTAATGAAGCAAGACTCGATTTCGACGAGGAGCTATTGCCTCAAGACAGCTGGGAACCAGATCAAGGTGGCGGTGAATATGAAGTCGAGGCCATCCGTGACGACAGAACACCACTGTCGACGAGCACGGAGCGTGCTGTACGCGGGTTCAAAGTCAAGTGGGTTGGTTATGAAGATCCAACTTGGGAACCAGCATCCAACTTGTGATCTTGACTGCATCATTTCTGCCAACGCTTGGAAAAACTTCGCTCATGAAGCGTGGGTCGCGGTCGTGCCATATTAACGATGGGGCTCCGAACCGTCGGTATACACATTCTTCGAGCACTTAAGCAACACTCAGCGCAGTCGTATCCGACATAGCTTTGGCGATAACGAATCTCGTGAGCGAGCACTGAAATAGGAGCAACGCCGTGTTGCCCCTGCGAGATTTCGGTAGTGGGATCACAAAATTCATCGAGACGATCTGGAAAGGGCGTTCGGCTAAAACGTTGCCGGGTGAGTATCCACGAAGCTGCGGACGGCTTTTACTCGAGCTGCGATCTGGACATGACTTCACATGTTTCTCCACGTCAGCGTACAAGCCGATCCAATAACAATCGGACTAAACGCGATGGAACGTTCTCACCACACCTTGATGTCCTCCTTCCAGCGAGTCGTGACAGTTCTGCAAGACCTCTTGCATCATCGTTGTCGGTACCAGTCGCAGCTTGGTCTCTACTTGCCAACCGTGGTCGTACCGACGATTCAATCCAATATAGTGAAGCACGCCGTCTTCTGATAGCACGAATCGGTCAGCGTACTTCCAAGCATCTCGAGCTTCTTTGTAACTCAGCTCTTTTGCTTGGCCTTGAAGCACCTTCTTGATGTTAAACCACTTCTGCTCCTCGTCTTGTGCCACCAGTATCCGTCTGCGTCGTTCCCGCTGTATCGCTACCGGGTCAACATCTTCCGCATTGGGAAATACCGCTAATACAGTCTTGTGAGGATGGTCTGGCAAATCTTTGCCGATTGAATCTTCGGTGGACGTCTCTCGTCGTTCTTCATGCTGTTCTTGTGCCTTTGAGACATCCTCCGAGTGTTCATCTACAAACCTGACGTGATTCTTGGCGTTCGTCTGTCGCCGAGTCATCACTGCCATATTACTGTGGTGTAGCGGGAACAGCAAAACCTGCGAG
>NW_003306645.1:0-3367 GCF_000142945.1 Phytophthora infestans T30-4
GGAGCGAATACCGAGCAGACTCGGAAGCTTCATCTCCTTCTGGTAAAGCTTGCCCAGGGCAAGTATGTTGATAACGAAACGCTCAAGGTCCTCGAGAACCAGCAAGACCGTAACACTCGCCTCCTCCAAGCGAATCGCACCCTCCGTGCACACGTGAGTCTGGCCGGGATGGATCAAGAGGTACTTCGTCTGGCTGTTGATGGTACGCTCCTAATGTCGCTCCTTCAACCGTGTGTTCAGCAACTAACGTTCGTTCACAATCCTTCGTGATAGGTATGACTGCGGGTGAGCTGGACCTGGACGCGCTGGACTTGGATCAGGAGACGTTAGTCGCTTTGCGGCGCATTCAGTCTGCCACCGCGTCTTCGGACGATCCTCAAGCCCTTCCTGCAGCTTTGGCCAAGGCCGCTCACCAAGTGGCCCACGGGAAGTCCCATAAGCGTGTGGTGTAGCGGGATCAGCAAAATCTGCGAGATTGCCAGATCCAACTTACCAACTGCGCCCAGACACCGACTAACGGAGGGGGTCCCCCGATGATCCATGTTCTGCTGAACTTTCCTCACCTTGTGTACCCGTCGGTAGGGCGGGATCTGCTCTCTCGGTAACTTCCGAAGAGTTCAAGTGATGAAGCTTGAGTGTCTTGGCGAGACGTGGGGATGGGGTGGAGCAGCAGTGGAAAATCTTCACTCTGCGTCCGTGGATGATTCCGTATCCTAAGCGAATATTCGAGCTTATGGATCCGGGGCCTAGATCGTGGATCTGGCCGTAGGGTTGCCTTGCGGGTGTGTTCCCTTGCCTTTGCGTTTTCCTTTGCGTCGTACTTGCCACCTCCTGTGACGGGATCTTGAGAGTTGAGAGCCTCTAGGGTGTAACCGACCAAGTAGTAAATTCGGTTAACCTGTCGGATCTGCACAAGTGAAGGAAAAGCTCACTAGGTTGTAGGATCTGGCCAATGTATTATCCAGTTATCACTACCAACGCTAGATTCGCAATTCCCTACCTTCTTCGAGCTCGTACGGCCAATGTAGTTCCGATTCTTGAGGGCAGGAAGGCACTTGTGTGATATTGTGCAAATTGAGTTCCGTATTGATACTTACGCCTATACCTGCCTGGATTCCTACCTTCTATGTCTTTCACTTGCTAAATACCTTACCAGGCTCGGCTGCATGTCCCTTCTTCCCTTGACCCATCATCCCAGCTGTATTATCTTCAAATCCACCGGATCCATGGCGTAATCATTATGGTCACCCTATTATGGGTACACTCATTCGGATCCAGGTCGCTTGGATCCACTTCACTCTAAGTCTACATTCGTCGTGGATCTGAGCTCTCCAATCATCCAACATCATCTCGCAACCGTCTGTGATCTCCATTTCCCACGAAAGCTCGAGATCCACTGTATCCGTCATCCCTGTACCCTGGATCCAGGTCCCTCCATGCGGGATCCTCCCTCCTTGGATCCGAATTCGGAAGTATGGGATCCGGGACACCTCGCGGTGGATACTGACTTCTTGTTAGCCGTGGCTACTAGATCCACCTTCAGAGGGCACCTACCCTCATTCGTTCATAGGATCCACACTCGATCCACCCTTATATAGTATATCCCATATCCATCTAAGTGAATCCAGGTAAGGGTGGATCCGAGATAAGTCTTGGTGGATCTCACCTTCCCGTACATCACTCATACCAAATCCATCGTCATTTCGTACGGGGTGTTGCTCGTCATGGCTAATCCACCACAGGCAACTTGCATTCGTGCCAGACAACCCAAATCCTCTCTAATCGGTTGTGGATGCTGGTAGTGCACGTCGTGAGCGCTGTTGTGCAGCGCCGACAACGTACAGGAGGCGATTGTGGTGAAGTGCTTTCTCAGAAATAAGAGAATGGACCTGACGCGGGTCGCTATCCCGAATCAGTGACAATTTCAAGTGCCTTCTCCTCTTCGTGACACATGTCTCCCGCCAAGCGTACCAGTCAATCGCCGGGCAAGGCTCCATCCACCACTCCTCCGGTCAGCCCCTCTTCAATGTCGCCCACCGATCTGCGTACTCTGGCCCAAGCTTTTTCCGATCGGGTGCAAACCTTGACGGCGGAGCTCCAGACGGCCCAAGCTGTTAGCGACCAAGCTGCGTCTTTGCACGCCACCCAACTCCAAACCTTGCGAGCCCAGGTCCATGACCAGGCTATGGAGATCCAGGGGTGGGAGCACCGTGCGGCCTCTCGTTCGCAGGACCTACGACTCTTGTTGGCTGATCAAGCGGTCGAGATCCGCGACCTGACCGGACGGCTGGATCGCGCCTCCCGTCAACGAGATGACATGCGAGACGACAACGACCATCTCCTTAGGGAGATGGCGCTCGCCGGATCTGAGATCCACCAGCTCCAATCCCGGATCCACGACCTCGAGCGGGATCTGGAGGATTCCCAGACTGCTCCAGCCGCGGACGCGAGCTTGAATCGACTCCGTGACGAGTTGCGCCTGATCCAAGAAGAGGTGGTAACCGACGACTATGTGGGATCCACCCATGGCGGATCCGCATTAAGGTCGGCGCGTGGAGGGTCCCCCGCGCCAAATCCACCTCCCTCGTCGCCGGATGTAGCTCTGGCTCGACTCTCTGAGGAGTTGAAAGATACCAAGAAGTCGCTCGAGAAAGCGTCTGCTGGGCGAGATTACGCGCTCGAAGAGTTCGTACGTATAACTCAATTGCGAGACGAGATCCAAGTGAAGCTGGCGGACAGCGAGCTCCAGCGGGACAAGGCGGCTACCGAGTGGGCGGATGCCAAGCGGACGCAAACGGAGCTGGAATCCAAGCTTCGCCGCACGAGTACGTGGATCCTCTTTTGGTCCCTGCTAGTAACTCCATATTCACTTGTTATGTCAATCCAGGTGACAAATTGAAGGATGCCGATGCAACCGCAGCGAAACGCCAGGATCAACTCGCTGCAGCTCATGTTCAGCACCAGCAGCTAGTTCTGGAGCGCGATCGTGGCTTATCGGAGCGGGATTTGGCACGTCGACGACTGGCGCTGGTGACAGCTGCTGTTTCGGATCCCCTTCCTCCCCTGTCGGGGCCTTCTCATGCTGCCAGCGTTTCTGCTCCTCTTCCGTCTGTAAGTGGGGCGGATCCGTCGGCTGCAAAACGACCGCGTAGTGCATCTCCCGCTCCTAGCACCGGATCATCCCGTCTCCATAAGCATGCTCGAGCCTCCCCAAAAGCCAAGCCCAAAACGATTTTGACCTCTAAGGCGGCTTCGCAGGCGGGATCCACCTCTGCGTCCAAGGCGGGATCCACATCCATGTCCAAGACTTCCGCCTCCCCCTCGAAGTCTGGTGCCGGATACAAGCCCGGATCCACCGCTACATCCA
>NW_003306646.1:0-3369 GCF_000142945.1 Phytophthora infestans T30-4
CGATGTTTCCAGCATCCAGATTCAGTGTGCTTCCGGGATCCGCACTGCGAACACCTGACCTGGGCTGTCCCGTCCATGAGATCTCGGGATCTGTACATCCCACGGTCCCCGGGTACGGTATCCCTCGGTCGAGAGTTGTCTCCGGTCTTCGCCGTTCGATCGTTGGACGCAGTGAGACAGACTCGACGGTAATCTTCAGGGTCGGAGTCCGAACCGTCGGATCCTGACTCAGTTCCTGAGTCAGGCGCCGTGACTTGGTGGACACGTCGAGCTGGGGCCGTGGGCGTCGGAGCCTTTTGGCGATACTTGCCGGATCCGACCGCCGCCTTCTTCTGGCGGTGTTTCGCGCGACCCACCGCCCGCAGCACTTCCTCAAGCTCATCTGCGTCTGGAAGACGTAACAGGGTCAGCCTGTCGGCCAGATCCACATCTCCCAACGTCTCGATGAAGTGATCCACGTGTTCCCGCAGTACCTTGGATCCCCCATCCTTGATCTTCAACTTGGCCCGTAGACCGGCCCCATTTAGTCGATGTAGGTATTCCAGCGGGGATTCATCCGATCTGCGGCGAGCATGGTAGTATTGTCGTGCCACCGACACTCCCAATCCACAGTACTGGGTCTGGAAGCTGCGCAGCAAATCCGGCCACTTGTTCCTGGTGGATCTGCCCAGCTGCCGATACCAGTTCCTGGCTGGCCCCGCTAGCAGATCCGCAAAGGTCAAACACTTCTCAGCATCCGACGCTTGATCTCTCATGAGGGCCGACTTAACTTTGCTGATCCATGTTCTCGCTCGGTCCTCATCTTGATCCTTGCCCGTGAACTCCTTCAGGTCCGATATGGCTGAGATCCGTACCCTCTGGATCATGGACGATCCACCTGCCCCGGCTGTGGCTGTTGCTACCACTGCTGACGAAGTGGATGGGCCATCCAGATCATCTGGGTCGAACTCATCATGGAAGTTGTCTGCCTCCACTGACTCCATTTCCACGTCTCGTGCTCCATGTTCGTGGAGCACTTGCACTTGTGGCCCGGGCGGTCTTATACCCTGTTCGGCCAGGAAACGACTCATCGCAGCTTCGAGGTGTCGCTGCAGGGTGCCCGAGGAAGTGTCGGAAGAGCCTGTGGCCGTCTGGTCCACTGGCGAGACCGGATCCGTGAGGCGATTACCTTGAGCCCGATCTGACGATAATCCCACTGGCTTCTTGTCGGATCTGGCTCGACGTGGCTGGATTGTGTCAGATCACGCGTGGGGCGTAATGGATCCCGAGTCTTCACGCTCAAAGGCACTTCCTGGCCCCGGATCCTCGCCCGTGCTTCCAGCATGGATGCCCCAGAGGGTCCCAAAGTTATGCGTCGGGTCTCGGACGACATCCTCAGCCGCGGATTCGTAGTTTGAGGACGCAGCTTGGCTGATCCTCGGCGACGACACTGGATCTATAGTGTGTGACTTTTCTCCGGTGATGGACTTAACTCTGACGAAGAGGTCCCGCGTCGCGGATACTATGCGATCCAAGTCTAGCTCGAAGATAGCCTCTGCGTTGAACACACTAGCTACGATGCCTGACTCCGTAAGCAAACGTAATAGATCTTTGACTGCCACCAACTTGTTCGCCGATTTTGTTGGTGCTCACCGGTTCCCTTGGATCGTCGGTCTGTCGTGGATTCAGGATCCGCATGACAGGATCTTGATGCAGGAAGTCGCGTAAAGCTTGGTGGCGATACACAAACTCAAAATCCTTGTCGGACCAGCTTGACCTGGATCCAGCTTGGTCTTCTTCCGACTGTGGAGCTTGCATCTTCTTCCGCGTAGTCTTACTCATCTTCGTCTTTTTTCTCGTTTCTTCGACTAGCGGGCTTGGGTTTAGGTACGATGTTGGCTTAACCGGTGAATCTGCAAATGCATACCGTTTCGCCTTCACTTTCCTTTGTTTTGTTAGCGGATCTTGACTTGCGTCAAGATCCGCAGGGGTCCCCGAGGGGACCTGGGGAGGATAGAGAGGTTTCTCTTCTAGATCCGGATCCGGATCCACCTCTCTTTCGTCGACAGAGTTCCTCCCAAAACTCCATCGATCCGCGGATCTTGTTTCATTCAGCAGCGTCTTCGTCGATCCGACCTCCGACGACGCCTCTTCCCCTGGCTCAATCTTCACTTGAGCATCTTCTTGGGACTCACGGTGAAATCCCGAGTCACCAAAAGATCCGGGCACGCGCACCATTGTGGTGTAGCGGGATCAGCAAAATCTGCGAGATTGCCAGATCCAACTTACCAACTGCGCCCAGACACCGACTAACGGAGGGGGTCCCCCGATGATCCGTGTTCTGCTGAACTTTCCTCACCTTGTGTACCCGTCGGTAGGGCGGGATCTGCTCTCTCGGTAACTTCCGAAGAGTTCAAGTGGTGAAGCTTGAGTGTCTTGGCGGGACGTGGGGATGGGGTGGAGCAGCAGTGGAAAATCTTCACTCTGCGTCCGTGGATGGTTCCGTATCCTAAGCGAATATTCGAGCTTATGGGTCCGGGGCCTAGATCGTGGATCTGGCCGTAGGGTTGCCTTGCGGGTGTGTTCCCTTGCCTTTGTGTTGTCCTTTAAGTCGTACTTGCCGCCTCCTGTGACGGGATCTTGAGAGTTGAGAGCCTCTAAGGTGTAACCGACCAAGTAGTAAATTCGGTTAACCTGTCGGATCTGCACGAGTAAAGGAAAAGCTCACTAGGTTGTAGGATCTGGCCAATGTATTATCCAGTTATCACTACCAACACTAGATTCGCAATTCCCAACCTTCTCGGAGCTCGTACGGCCAAATGTAGTTCCGGTTCTTGAGGGCAGGAAGGCACTTGCGTGATACTGTGCAAATTGAGTTCTGTATTGATATTTAAGCCTATACCTGCCTGTGTTTCTACCTTCTCTGTCTTTCATCTGCTAAATCCCTTACCAGGCTCGGCTGCATGTCCCTTCTTCCGTTGACCCATCATCCCAGCTGTGTTATCTTCAGATCCACCGGATATATGACGTAATCATCATGGTCACCCTATTATGGGTACACTCATCCGGATCCAGGTCGCTTGGATCCACCTCACTGTAATGGTACACTCGCCGTGGATCCGAGCTCTCCAATCATCCAACATCATCTCGCAACCATCTGTGATCTCCGTTGTCCCACGAAAGTTCGAGATCCACTGTATCCCTCATCCTTATACCCTGGATCCAGGTCCCTCCAGGCGGGATCCTCCCTCCTTGGATACGAACTCGGAAGTATGGGACCCGGGGTTCCTCGCGGTGGATCTTGACTCTTCATTAGCCGTGGCTACTAGATCCACCGTCAGAGGGCACCGACCATCCTTCCTTCATAGGATCCACACTCGATCCACTCTT
>NW_003306647.1:0-3369 GCF_000142945.1 Phytophthora infestans T30-4
TCCACGAGGATCGAGATGGATTGATGAGATTGGTGATGCCAGAAACCTGCAACAGGATGTCCTACACCACTACCACGCTAGCTTGAAAGCGGACATCAGGGCATGGTCGGACCTACCAACGATCCGGGATGTTCCATGGAGAGACTATTCAGAGTGTACACGATAGTCGTGATGCGTGATGTGAGACAGCAAAGCGACTAGATCGAGGGATCACTGGGAGTCGACGATTACCTTCCGATACTAGCCAGATACATTTCCTTTTTGCCCCAATTGTTTTCCAGAGAAAAACCACAATATTTTGGTTTGGGGGGGGATCTCTTTTAACGATATATGAGTATTGCCAAGAGTTAGGGGTTTTGGAAATGGGCCCCAAACCCTTGGGAGAATTTTTTGCGAAGAGTGTTTTTTTTGCAAAAATTTGGGTGCTAAAAAAAAAAAAAAAAATTTATCGAGAGCCAGGCTTTATGTCTGATTTCTTTCGAGCATTCAACCGGATCCTAGGGCAGCGACAGCGAGCAACCATGGCGTATCGTCCCCAAGCTAACGGGTCGGCCGAACGCATGGTGCAGACGATCACGAGAGCACTCAAGATGTATGTCCAGGATTTGGATCAAAGGGATTGGGATGAGTACGCAGAACGGCTCCCCTTCGCGATGAACACCGCCCAAGACAGGATCCGGGGTGATACACCATTTTACTTGGTACATGGGTGGGATCCCAAATCCACCCTAGAAGCGGCCATTCCAGTATGCTGTACCAAGAAGAGAAACCGAGATCCAAGGCGATGGCGATACCAAGTCCAGAAATACTACCGGCAAGCTAGATCCCAGGTGAACGAACGACTGCGGAATGCGATACAGGATCGAGCGGATCGACACAACGAAGACGCCCGTCCACATCAAATCCAAGTGGGATCGCAGGTGTGGCTGTATTTGGATCGAGTGAAAGAAGGGTACGCTCGCAAATTGGCTCATCTATGGCATGGACCGTTCCGGGTGAGAGAGAAGATTGGAGAACATGCGGTGAGGCTGGAAACGGCAGGTACCGAATATCGCCTGTTCCCTGTGGTACACGTATCCAAGCTGAAGTTGGTCAGAGAATATCCGGATCGGCCGCAGGTCCGTCTTTCGGTAGATGCATCCGACCGCGTCGACTTCGACGAAGTTCTCCTACCGGAAGACAGTTGGAATGTGGATCTCGAAGCCGACGTGTTCGAAGTCGAGAAGATCACCGATATGAGGTCGGGGAAACGAACTAGATACGGACGGATTTACCGTGAATTTCTGGTGTATTGGCGTGGATATGACGAACCCAGTTGGGTAGACGAGGCAGATCTGAACTGTGGAGCATTACTCTATGATTTCTTGAGGAATCGTACGAATCGTAACAGATTCGGCGTGATGCAGTCTCATGAAGAAGAGTAGGGAAGGGACCCATGGATGTGAGTTGGTCATGTCGATGAGAGGATGAAGAAGGGCCCACAGGAAGGGTGTGGGCCAGGAGGAGGAGAATCGCTGATGTAAGTTGGTCACATCGGAAAGAAAGAGAAGACGAATCCACAGGGGAAGGGTGGATTAGGAGGAAGGAGTGGATGTTTATGCATAAGAGTGACGTTTTACGTGCGAGGAGCCCTGTTTGATCTCAAGCACGAGCTTTCAAGGGCCCCAACTATACTGACCCAATTGATCCTGGGTCATTGGCGCTAGATCCGGATGAAATCCAGGCGCAGATCCAACCGGATCCGGGATCCCGCCCAGATCCAGGTGTACACTGAAAGGGTGGATCCCGCCCAGATCCAGGTGTACACTGAAAGGGTGGATCCCGTCCAGATCCAGGTGTACACTGAAAGGGTGGATCCCGCCCGGATCCAGGTGTACACTGAAAGGGTGGATCCCGCCCGGATCCAGGTGTACACTGAAAGGGTGGATCCAGCCCAGATCCAGCTGTACCCTGAAAGACTCTGACTAGATTTCTCAACCGACGAGGGAATGTTATAGACATGTTTAAGTAAGATAGTGTGGAATATAATAGCTTATGCAAAGGGCTAGCTCGACCCAGTTTCCAGTCGCTAGTTACTGCTACGAAATGAATCCACGAAGACTGAAACTGGGGGCGTGGCGTCAAAGAGTGATGAGGATCAGGTAGTCTTGGGCTGAACGTTGAAGAACTTGCCCACTAGACGCTGAATCTGGCGTCCTGGGTGTTGGCTCAAGTCCCCGCGAAACTGGATACGCCAAGGCTCGGCTTCGTCGATCTCTCGCAAGGCTTCCAATAGGCTCGTGGGTTCTGGGCGATGGAGGTTGGGATCCTCCAAGTTGGCTTGACGGGATACGGATCCCGGAAACCAAGCCACCTTATCCCCGCGTCGGGGAAGATGCAAGAAGGATGGATCCAACAAAATATCCACGTCACACCAACCGTCCTGGATTGCCAGCACGAGGATCACAAGGACTCTTTTCCAAGCTCGGCCCGCATGGCTACGTCGGTTACCACGCTGCTTGTTGAAGTTAGACAACCCAGTCGAACCCTGCAGTTGATTCCGAGAGATGGGGAACCGGTGAGTGCCCTCCCATATAGCAACCCGGTGCTTGGAGGCGAAATCCCGGAACGCCCGAACAAATACCCCGAGTCGCCCACGCACATCACCCCTGAAGCTAACCGGATCCACCGGTGTGGTGACCAGCGTATCCCACGGGGCAGCACTTGTCAGTTCTTCCACGAGAGGTCTGGTGACGAGACGGCCGGATAGGAGGTCCTGAGCCGTCGGACCAGTCGGATTCCTCATCCTCGTCGTCCTCCGAGCTGCCAAGTCCACATCCAGGGGGAATGACACGTTTGGCTTTCCCCTTCCCGGGTCCAGTACGGGCCGACGAAGGGCTGATGGAAGCGAACTGGGGAGCGGCGGACGTCGTCACCGAAGGACCAGCGGTGGATCCCGTCTTGGACGCCGATCCCGGTTTGGATACGGCCGTAGATCCCTCCTTGGCAGTGGATCCAGCCTTGGATCCCACTCCCGCTTTGGACGTAGCAACGGATCCAGTCTTGGACGCCGTAGACTCAGTCTGGGGTCCAGATCCAGACTTGGACGTAGTGGCAGATCCAGTCTTGGACACCGAGGTAGATTTGGATCTAGCGGTGGATCCAGACTTGGATCCTGCACCCGACTTCGAGGGGGAAGCGGAAGTCTTGGATGCGGATGTGGATCCCGCCTTGGACGCAGAGGTGGATCCCGCTTGCGAAGCCGTTTTAGAGACCGGAGTCGTTTTGGGTTTGGCTTTCGGGGAAGATGAGGGGCATGCTTATGGGGACGGGGGTATCCGGTGCTAGCATAAAGGGAACGCACTACGCGGACGTTTCGCAACTAAGGGA
>NW_003306648.1:0-3372 GCF_000142945.1 Phytophthora infestans T30-4
TAACCACGGAGCCAGGACTCAGCGGGAGACCGGATGCGTGTGATGCTTTGGACACATAGATCATAATACCTCGGAGAGTGTTCCATGGTGTACCCCCGCTACACGTACCCAACACTTCTTTGGATGCCATGGCTATCGTTCGTGAAACAGGAGCCCCCGAACCTGTGCACTACGATGACATGCAACCCGAACTAGCCTGAGATCAAAGAAAAACTACGCCGTGGAGACAAAGCATCCGACCGACCGGACATCGTGGCTCGCGTGTTCATGGAGAAACTTAAAGCTCTTAACACAGATCTCGATGAGGGTGTGCTGGGGATTCAAGCCGCTCGAATCCATGAAGTGGAATATCAGAAGCGTGGACTTCCCCACACCCACATACTGCTTATCCTGCGTCCGGAGGACAAACCCACTACCAAGGAAGACGTCGATAAGCTGGTGTCCGCTGAGCTCCCGGATAAAGAGAAGTACCCCGAGCTGTACGATACGGTGATTTCCAATATGCTGCATGGACCCTGTGGTCAACAGAACCCGAACTGCCCGTGCATGAAGAACGGAAGGTGTTCCAAGAAGTTTCCCAAGGTGCTTGCGAACGAAACGGTGATGACCCCCGACAAATACCCCACGTACAAGCGTGGTCGCCGTCCGGATGGAATTTTGTGCCATAAGGGGAAAGTATGGGACAACGCGACCATCAATCAATGGGTGGTCCCCTACAATCCGTTCCTGTCGCAGAAATACAACTGCCACATCAACGTCGAAGTTTGTGCCACGAACAAGGCCATCAAGTACATCTACAAGTACGTCTACAAGGGCTCGGACACGACGACAATCACGATTAAAGGCGAAGAAATTCGGGCGAACGAAATTCTTCAGTATCTCCTCGGGAGATATATTTCTCCGGTAGAAGCTTGCATGCGGCTATTCATGCATCCAACACAAGGATCAACACATTCGGTTGTGACGCTACCTATTCTTTTGGAAAGAATGAGCATGGTTGCTTATCGCGACCAAGCGACGACCCCCCAGCTTCACAACTTGATTAACCGCGGGACAGAATCATGCTGGACGGAGTTTTTCAAGGTGTGGGGCACTGAGCCCGGAAGTTAGCGGCACATCTGATGATAACAGAGATGTTAACCAGCGGAAATAACAGGTGGAGCGAAACACAAGGAGCGTGGGAAGCCTACACAGAGAGTGTAACGTTGTTTTCTTTTGGGACGCTTGGTACACGTATCTCCGCAGGACCCGGAATGCTTCTACTTGCGACTTCTCCTGTGTAACCGACGCTCGCCTAAGTCCTTTGCGGATCTTCGAATGGTTGATGGTACGGAACATCCTACATATTAGCAAGCCGCTTTGGCGCTTGGGTATTTGGAAAATGACGACGAGTGGATACATTGCTTACGCGAAGCCGCCGAGGTCAAGATGCCGTACCAGCTACGCCAACTCGTCGGCATCATTTTGGTTTACGCCATGCCTGGTAATGCCAAAGATCTATGGGACAGGTTCAAGAAGGATATGTCAGAGGATTATGCACGAAGCATTGAGGTAAGAGATGCAGACCTGCATAATGTACGCGAAGAGCAGGTGCGTCTTCGAATGGCGGAGTACAAGGCGCTGAAGAATTTGGCTGATTACTTGGTTTCGAACCAAAAGTCCTTCGACATGTACGGCCTTCCTCTGCTAGCCGATTACGACGATGTATCTGCTCAAGTCGACGACCCGGATACAGCGTCGGTTGATGTTGTCCAGCAAGAGATTGATGCGTACCCCCAAAACGAACTGGAGCATGTTGCGGAGCAGGCAGACCACTTGAACAGCAACCAGAGGGATATTTTTGACCAAGTTATTGCTGCTGTGAGCAGACCGGTTAGAGGAGCGAAGCTTTTGTTTTTGGATGGTCCGGGCGGAACAGGAAAGTCGTTCCTACTCGAGCAAATACTCGCTCACGTTCGGATGCAACGTAAGGTTGCCATCGCGGTTGCATCGAGTTGGATTGCAGCCACTCTGTTAACTGGATGTCATACCGCGCATTCAACGTTCCGGATTCCCCTCAAACTAACAGAGACGTCGACGTGCAGCCTTTCATGGCAGAGCCAAAAAGCCGAATTGATTCGTAGTGCGAGTTTGATCATTTGGGACGAAGCGCCGATGATGAACCGAGCTTGCTTTGAGGCTGTTGACAGGTCGCTTCGAGATATTATGAAGAACGATCTGGAGCCATTTGGCGGAATACCTAACCTGCAAAATATGTGTCGCGAGCCCTTGTAACGCATACTCACAGAGAAAAAAATTATACATCAGTATATGTAAATCGATGCCGTCTTTTCTCGTCGCGCTTAGCACCAATCTGTGTCTGATGATATTTAGGTATTTTGCTCATTATGAAATCTGCTGAAAATGATGGAATGCTGGCGTAAAGTACTGCATTACTACGGAGTATTATCTAAATAAGTACTTATAAAAGAAATGTATAGCGTACTTTAGTCGTTGCAAACGCTGTCTCTGAATACGCGGACTCGTTGTGCGATGTTAAACCGCAAAGTGATGTCAAATCAAACATGGAATGGAACACTTCCAGAATTAAAAAAATCACAAATGGTCCGCAGAATGCTTAAAATTTAGACGTTGATGTGGATTACTCGTGTACTTGATAGCCGGTCGCCGTGGCATTGCATTCAGCCGAGCCCTAAAATTTCCAAGCTAGCTGTCAATGGTCACGGACTACGCGGGAGAAGAAGCAAAGGTCGCCGTGGCATTGCATTCAGCCGAACCCTAAAATTTCCAAGTTAGTTGTCAATGGTCACGGACTACGCGGGAGAAGAAGTGAACTTTCGACCACAGCTACCGTCTTGATGGCATCGCAAATTTACATGAACGGGCGAGCATCTGGTTCGGTTGACGACCACGAACACCGCGTTTGTATATAATGGTCTTAAATGCGATATGGGCGACAAGTCTGCGGCGTTTTTGGTGCCAGTTTTCGGAGTTCCACGCCCTTCACCACGAGATTCCCAAAACTTTTCGCCCATTTTCCACAGACATTTCTCTTTTTCCCCCTCAGTAGCAGAAAGGGGAGTGCTCGGATGCGAGAGCTTATAACGGGGAAATGCTTTTCCAAACTCAAACAAAATAGGTGTGACTACAAATCTGTGCCCCTACCTGAACTTCGTTGGACCGGCTGTAATCGGATGCTGCAGCACTTTGAAGTCTACCTCCCTTCTCTGCACCTTGTCCAAGCCGAAGCCGGGGTGGAACAAAGTCTTCGCTTACATACTGTCGATGACGAGCTTTGTGTCGTCAGTTTGGTCGATCTTATACCGTCTGGGAGTGAACAGAGAAATTATGTACTTTTCTGGATGAAATAAC
>NW_003306649.1:0-3373 GCF_000142945.1 Phytophthora infestans T30-4
TGTGACCCATCGTGGGATGTATCACAAGGAGCCTGAACCAAATGATGGTGTCAGTCGAGCGGGCACATCATTTCGTTTTGGGAAAGCAATTAAGGCACTATTTGATTGCCTTGTTCTCTTCGAGAGCAATATCACTGAAGATCTGGAAGGGGCTCCATTTGGCCAAGTTATGCAATACATACAGCACGTATTCCCTAAGGGGTCAGGAAATGCCGTTCTCTTCGACCGAACAGCGTTTTGGTTGATCAAAAGCATCAATGGTGTTGTCGCGCGTGTTATCAACGCGACGTGGGTGATGGGGGGCTCGAAAGCGTTGTTTCGTGACTTTATTACTGAGAACTTGTCACCGTGGGTGACGCGTTTGACTGCTGCCTGCTCTGCGCTAAACGTTGAGGTGGTGGAGGGTGATGCATTTCTCGGCCGTGGTGCATTCGGACGCGTTTTTAAGGTAAAACGAGTAGGTCAAGATGGGGATGTGCTGGCCTTGAAGATCGTGGAGAAGATCTCGATTGGACGTCTTTTTCTAGAATACGACGCGTTAGGGCGTGCCAAGTACACTGGCTGGGCGATTCGACCCGTGGGGGAGGCTACAGAGATTTCTGATGGCGCCGCGATGTTGCTGTCTCCTGTCGGGAAACCTATATCTTATCCTACCACAAATCAGGAGGCGCGAGTCCTTTTTGACATGCTATGGCAGCTCCACTCTGCTGGCGTGACCCACGGAGATCCTCGCGTGCCGAATGTGATTGTCAAGGATGGGCGGCGTTTGTGGATTGATTTTTCCGAATGGTGGCACGCGTCCCCTTTACTCATGCAAAATGACGCGAAGATCCTCACACAGTCTATTCTTCGCGTCTACCCGAAGGATCTGCAGGACTTGGAGCTGGAGGCGCTTATCAGCAAATATGGCGCAAGCCCTACGCAAGCGAATCTCAATCTTCTGGCCGACAAAGTCGGAGAAAGGTTAACTCCAAGCCAAACCGTTGATTAAATCACTATATTTTGCAAGTATTCAGGTGGAACGTGCGATGATGCTAAGCGAGATAGGCAGGCATTTAAACCACAAAAACATATCTGGAATTTTTTTTTAAAAAAGTGTTTTGATTTCCCTTAGTTTGCGATCGAAAACCGTGTCAGCTGCAGCACTGAAACAAAAAAATACACCCGCCAAAGGGTTAAACCTTGACAAGCAGTGCGGACGTCTCAACTCCCTGTGGCAATAAATAATTCGCTTAAATTAAAAGCTCGTATTGTTCGCAGGTTTCCGGCCCTACAGGACGGCGAACTTGTTTTTGTGAGACCTTTTAAAAAAAATAGTAGATAAAAAGTCCAGCCAATATATTCAGCCATATAAACAGTCTAGTTAATTCACGTATTGTGAAATTTATAAAGACTGTAATTTGAATTTAGGCTGATTCTCAACCGGCACGACCGCACCGCACCGCAGCGCATGGCTTTGTAACGTGCGGCCGCATCGGTTGAGACCAAAACCAGCGACTGCGAGCAATCAATAACGACAGCTGGTGGTTACAAATAAATATTTAGTGATCTCAGCCCGCACATTCCAAGACTCCACCAGCAAAGAGTAAGTGAACCTGAACTACATGTATATGTATTTTACTAGCAGCTCACTAGCCGTGTTGCTGCATACAGAACGTCATCTCCTGGACAGGCAGCGCGTACGCCCAGCGCGCTATCACAGCACGGACTCTGGCCGGCTAATCATTTGCAGCACCAAATAAAAAAACTCGTTTTCTTCAGCTTTAAGTAGTAGTTGTAAGTTAGACATGGTAGTGAACGAATGTGTACCTCGCGAACGAACAGGAAGTGATCTTTTTAAGGTTGAAGCAGACACCCCCATAAGATCGTGAGTCACAAATCATTTTGATTGGTTATTCTTCACTCGACCCCTACACTCTACTGTGCGGCAAGTTTAGCGCATGCGGGCAAATTGCCGCATGAGCGTCTTTTTATGAGCTTCGTCGCATGCGACCACCTACCCCGTAAGCCAATTAGAAGACTCTATTTGTCCTCCTGCGGCCGCATGCGGGTCTATATTTCCGGTTGAGAATGAGCCTTAGCTGTATTTTACCGTATGTAAAAAGGCATGGGTACAGTACCAACATTGTATGTTTCTATAAATTAAAGTCGTGTTTATGAAATGAATTTGAATTTACTTTAAAAAAACTAAAAGAAACGAATTTAAAAAAAACGAGCTTCTAAATACTATGTAGTGGCTCTAACGGGTCGAATGGTCTGCTTGTTTCACCAGCCAATAGATGTAGAATTCCTGTAGTTTTTACCAACAAAACTGCACTGATCCTGCAAACTGAGAGTGGGACTACCCTGCAATGCTCGTTTTCGCAGGTTACAGTACGTTCCGTGAATATGATTGGGTAGTACTGTAGCACCTGCAATCTGCTAAGCTGCCAACCATGAGAGCCACTACCATAAAAAATACTTTGTAAGGACTACTATTACACCTTTGCCAATCCAAACTGGTGGTACATGTAGTGTAAACCAAAACGGAGTGTCCCTTATTTAGAAATTGATTTTTAAAAAAAAAAGAAATCCCCAAAATTATTCCAGACCAATACGGATTTAGTGTAAAGCAAAATGATGAATATATCTTGTTCGATGGTCGCCTCGATAACAGTATCTTGCCTTCTACAGTACTTAAAGTACTGCACTGTGCAGTACTTTGCAGTCTGCACATGCACCACGTACATTACATTGGTGCATTGGATATAGCCACGAGCGCCCCGCACCGGACGCCGTAAGAAGTGTAGAGCTCTTCTTAACGCTGACCGTCCAGGCAAGCAGCCCCAACACGAGCGCTTGATGGCACGTCAATCGCTGAGCGCCGTTTTTGAGAACGAAACTCAGAGCTGCAACCCACGAGTACCGCCAGCGTTCGCGCTTCCTCGCGTGTAAACAAGGAAGACGCGAACTGCACGAGTATGTGCAAGAGATACGGGAGCTCACGGCGTCCCTAGTGGGAAACCCACTCAATGAACACATCAAGATGACTGTGTTCATGGACGGCCTTCGAGTGGGCCCCGCACGCACTCAGCTGTTCCGGGTGCAGGCAAGCACCCTTGAAGAGGCGATTCAAGTGGCTCTTCATGAAGAATACAGCCATCGCCAGGCGCGTACGCCGGCCTCAGCGTGGCCTGGGAGTTCCTTGTCGGCTCCCGGTCGAACAAGCCCCAACGGACCAGTTCCCATGGAACTCGGGTCCGCCGAACAGCGTGACATCCGCTGCTTCGGCTGTGGGAAGATGGGCCACTTCAAGCGCGACTGTCCCGCGGAAAGACTCCGCAGACGGTCCTTCCCCAAGCGCCGTCCTCAAGGGTCGCTGGCAGAAGCCAGG
>NW_003306650.1:0-3373 GCF_000142945.1 Phytophthora infestans T30-4
TTGGGCCCGAAACGGACAGTGTCCGGGCTTGGAGCCCCCGGGAAAGTCAAGAGGGCGTGGATTCCGGGTTCGTCCTGTGAAGGCGGATGCCAGCCATAGTTGAAGGATCCAAGCGTGGGGAGGCTCGGGCGCGGCCCTTGCCCGTCGAAGTAGGTGAGCTTTAAGCTGAAGGCTGGGTCATCGTGGTCGGGTTGAGTGGGGTAGAGCGAATTTGCAAATGAACTCTGTGTGTGCCGCAGTCCGGTGATGATGTCACTCATCATCGAGTCACGATTGCGTAACGGGTATAGTCTAAAACAAACTTTAGACTATCGGTTACGGTACATATTTTGGTTTTCTACGGTAACCTCGATGACGTACGTGATCAGTAATCTTTTACCGTACAGTAAATCATTGGTGCGAGAGTTAAGAATTGCAGCTATCAATCATAAAAGGTATTTATTACCGGAACTTCAGTAATACTACCCGTAATACCTTTTCAGCCCAGAGTACGGCAAGAAAATATGGATACACATCCTACCCCTGTTCTTGTCTACTGTTGATGTTTCACGAGATAAGCCGCCACGTTGGGATTAGACTCCACCTTACTCACGAGCGTTGTGAGCTTAGGATACTTGCTCAGCGAAAACCCCGCAAAGTTACCGAGTCCATTCTTAGTCAGGTCGTAGAGCTGCAGATCTCCGTACGTCATCTTGTCGCCCAGGAAGAAGGGTCCCTTCTGGATGAATTCCTCGAGCAGCTTATATGTCTTAGGCACGCTTTCCTCCAGCAGTTTCTTTGTCTTCTCAGTCTTAGCAGCTTCGTCCGGAGTACGGTATGCAATCTCCGAGATAAGCGTCTTTACATCAACGAGCGACTCGGACACCATGTCCACGCGCAGACACTCGAGTGGGTCCTGCGGGTACAGACCCGTGAGTTTGGCAGCGTAGCGGGCGATGGGCCATACTCTGGCTATAGGTGGTACCCGTCTACCTCGAGTACTGGTACCTGGCCGAGCGGCAGAGTGGGCTTAATGGCCCAAGAAAGCGTCTCGGTCCAAGCGCTGGTCCTCGAATGCTACGTTGCCGGCTGACAAGATTAGGCGCGACAGCTCAGCGCGGCCGGGCCCAGCAAAGTACGTGAGCTTAAGCTGCGAGGGCGCCACCCATACTGCGGGTTGTGGTGCGAAGTAGTTGTGGTAGAGGGCCACCAGTACCGCGGTCACGGCAACGAGAGTAAACTGGTTCATGTCGAGTCTCTTTTTGAAGTTCCCGTCCCTGCAAAGAAACGTGACTTCACTGGCGCTCCGGATGCTGGAGGAAAGACGTTCATTCTGGCTGTTTGACTGCGGAGAAGGCACGCAGCACCAAGTGCTTCGTTCGCCGCTGCGGCTGAGCAAGCTGGAAAAGGTATTTATTACTCATTTGCACGGGGACCATTTATTCGGGCTGCCAGGGCTGCTTTCCAGCCGGGCTAACCAGGGTGGTGACACACCTCTCACGGTTTACGGTCCGAAAGGACTGAAGTCGTTTATTGATCTGACGCTGGGGATCAGCGAATCGCGGATCAACTATGAACTCACCGTAGTGGAACATGAAGGCGGAAGGCTGTTTGAGGACGATACGTTCCGCGTGGAAGCAGCGCTGCTGGAGCACCGTATCTAGTTCGCTTCCCTGGCCTCATGTCGGTGATCTTCTCGACTTCGAACTCGTCGGCCTCGAGATCCACATTCCAACTATCTTCCGGTAGGAGGACTTCGTCGAAATCCACCCGGTCGGATTCATCCACCGAAAAACGAGTTTGCGGCCGGTCCGAATATTCTTTGACCAACTTCAGCTTGGATACGTGTACTACAGGGAACAGGCGATATTCGGTACCTGCCGTTTCCAGCTTTACCGCATGTTCTCCAATCTTCTCGCTCACCCGGAACGGTCCATGCCATAGATGGGCCAATTTGCGGGCGTATCCTTCTTTCACTCGATCCAAATAAAGCCACACCTGCGATCCCACTTCGATTTGATGTGGACGGGCATCTTCGTTGTGTCGATCCGCTCGATCCTGTATCGCACTCCGCAGTCGTTCGTTCACCTGGGATCTAGCTTGCTGGTAGTATTTCTGGACTTGGTATCTCTATCGCCTTGGATCTCGGTTTCTCTTCTTGGTGCTGCATACTGGGATGGCCGCTTCCAGGGTGGATTTGGGATCCCACCCATGTACCAAGTAAAATGGGGTATCACCCCGGATCCTGTCTTGGGCGGTGTTCATCGCGAAGGGGAGCCGTTCTGCGTACTCATCCCAATCCCTCTGATCCCAAATCCTGGACGTACATCTTGAGTGCTCTCGTGATCGTCTGTACCATGCGCTCGGCCGACCCGTTAGCTTGGGGACGATATGCCATGGTTGCTCGCTGTCGCTGCCCCAGGATTCGGTTGAATGCTCGAAAGAAATCAGACATAAAGCCTGGCTCCCGATCATGTCTAATCATCTCGCTAGCTCCAAATCTTCGGAAAACGCACTCCTCGTACGATTCAGCAATGGTCTGCGCAGTTCTAGACGCACTAGCTTTGGCTACCACGTATCCGGTAAACAGGTCCATGTGGTGTTGGAAATCTCACGTGAACTCTAGCTACAGATGTAGTTAGGATGTTCCCACAACAATACGTCTACTAGGATAGTAAACGATCGTTCGGGCGGACCTGAAGGCCCCAGTTCTGCCCTTGCACCGGGACAAACTGGACCTTGTAAACTACTTATATAGGCCAACCAGTAAAAATAAGAACACGCTACTAGCACGAGCAAAGCTAGCAGGTGTTTTGAATCCTCGTGGTCCCAACAGCGGAAGGGTACCAGGCACGGGTAAGCCTTTTACGAGATCACCGAGTGTTCAACACTCGGCTGGAAGAAATAAAAGGGAGGCAATTCAAGCACTCCCAGTCGTGCAAATAGGCAACAATAAGCCGTCACGTAAAACCTCCCGATAATAATCGGCCAATACACAAAGTCTCTTGGCCTTGCCGGATGAACCCTCGCTACAGAGCTTCGAGTTCACCGACAGGCATAACACACTCAAACAAGCTTGACCTGACGCTTACCTTGAAGCCGGACGTCGCTCTGTGTGCTTGAGTGGAAATTCTGTTCTGTATTTAAGCTTACCCTTTCGGGTCTATTCCTAATAAGAAGTCCTAATCAAGTATACAAATATCAAGTGAACAATGATCCGTTATGGATCTTCTTGCATGCCAAGCGTCGTCTGCACTGTCGCATGAGCATCTTTAACGGTCCGCGCCCTGTCCCAGACGGTTAACGTGTCTTCCAAAGGTCGCTGAGTATTCCGCGAACTCATCCCAACCGCCACATGAGGGTTCGTACCGTAGATGGTCCGCTGAATGCGAAT
>NW_003306651.1:0-3375 GCF_000142945.1 Phytophthora infestans T30-4
TCACAGGTTTACCCGTCAAGACATCTATTGTCCACTTGGAACCGTTGCCAGAGTTGCAAGGATACTGCACCTCGAGGAAATGACGGCTGAGTCTTTCCTGACCAACCTCAAGGCTGGAGAGATTGCTGAGATGGTACTCATGAGACCTGAGACCACTCAGGAGGAGCTGAACTCCTCCTCTGTCTTGGACGAGAGCGTTCTGGAAGACATGAACAAGCAGCGTCAGACGCGCTTGGGTTCTGAGATTCTCAAGAACCCCAAGGATCCGGTGTATTTTTTGGTGACGGAGTACGCGGACGTGGTGAACAAACACCCACCGACCCAACTCCCACCGGATCGAGGCGTACGGCACGAGATTGATCTCGTGCCCGGCACAAAGTATTGTGTCACGAGGCAATGGCCTCTCCCGCGCGAACAGTGCGAGGTCATTGATGCCTTCTTCGCCGCGAAAGCGAAGGCAGGCATGGTGCGGGAGTCGAAATCCGCGCACTCGACGCCGACGTCCTGCGTTCGTAAGCCGAACGGAAAGTGGCGTCTGGTTCACGCTTATAACAAGCTGAACAACGCAACGGTGCCGGCCCAAACACCGATCTCACGAAAGGATGTGTTGTTGAACAACATGGCCGGGAGCGTACTGTACAGTGCGCTGGATTTGGTAGACGGATACTACCAAATCCTGATGCGCGAGAGTGACATCCCGCTCACCGAGGTAAGCACTCCAAGCGGCATGCTTTGGGAGTGGCTCGTCATGCCGCAGGGCTTGTCTAACGTCCCGGCGACGTTCAATCGCCTGGTGACGCAGTTGTTCCGCCCCTTGCGTACCTTCGTACAGACGTACTTCGACGACATATTCGTCCATAGCCGTGCCGAAGGAGGCAGGACGGCCATGGAGGTGCATCTAGGTCACCTCCATCGAGTGTTGGACGTGATGCGAGCGATCAAGCTCTACGCCAACATCGACAAGTGCGTTTTCGCGTCACCAGAGATCAAAGTTCTCGGTTGCTTCGTAAGCAACGTGGGCGTTCGGGCTGACCCAGACAAGGTCAAGGCCATAGCAGCATGGCCGACGCCCCGATCCCAGAAGGATCTTCGAAAGTGGTTGGGCTTGGCCAACTACCTTCACAAGTACAGCGCAGGGTACGCGGGCTTCGCTAAGCTCTTGTCGAGTCTCCTTCAGAAGGACGTCGACTGGCGCTGGGAGCAAGAGCACCAGGATGCTTTTGACAGCATCAAGGCCAGTATCATAGAGGCCCCTGTCCTGGCCCTGCCGGACGAGACGAAGCCGTTCAGCGTCGTCTGCGATGTCTCCGATTACGCCATCGGATGTGCATTGCTGCAGGTCGACACGGCTGGACACGAATGAGTCATCTCGTTCCAGTCCAGGCAGCTCAAAGCCGCCGAGCGGAACTACCCTGTCCATGACAAGGAGCTCCTGGCAATGAAATATGCCCTTGTGAAGTTCCGTGTTCACCTTCTGGGCTCTAGGCCCTTTGTGATCTACACAGACCACGCGTCCTTGAGGACGGCGACTAACTCGCCTCACCTCTCCCAAAGGATGGCGAGGTGGCTGTCCTTCTTCGCGAAATACAACTTCCGCGTCGAATACAAGCCGGGCAAGCTCAACGTGCTGGCGGACGCCCTCTCTCGGCGTCCCGACTATGAGTTGGCCCACATCACGCGGGTGACAACGGATCTATTTGATCGGATACGCATCACCTTATCTCATCCGGAAGAAGGAGGTCGTTCGCGCCTAAACGCTCAGTTTCCTCTAAGAACTGCAAAGAGCGCGCAAGTTCGAATGCGCTCTCCCTCCCCAACGCGCCTCCACGCCTTCCACGCATATGTATTGAAGGAGGGCCTCCTCCTATTATCGCGGTGGAGCCCAGTGAAACTCCCACGCGTGGTCGCTTACCCAACGCACGCAGGATCTCGCCAGTTTGATATCTCGTGGAGCGCCACGCACGCCACCTCCCAGCGCCACTGGGCCGCGAGAAGACCTTTCTGTCGGTCTCTCAGCCTTCTGGTGGACCACATGTACAGTGGGTCGCCCGATACGTTAAGACATGTGAAACATGTCAGCGGGTCAAACCCGCAGGGAACTCTTCGGCTCCACTACAGAGCCTGCCCGTACCGGGCTGATTGTTGGAAGTCGATGAGTCTTGACTTCATCTTTGGGCTTCCCGCCGACGGACACGGCAACACCTGAATTTTGGTGTTCGTGTGTCGGCTGAGCAAGATGGTACATCTTGCTCCAGTTCCCGTCACTGCTACGGGTGAACAAACCGCCAGGTTGTTCGTCGATGGCGTGTTCCGCTATCACGGTCTCCCGGAGACGATTGTCTCGGACCGAGACCCGCGGCTCACTGCTGCGTTTTGGAAAACGCTGTTCCCTTTACTGGAAACTCGTCTGCAGATGTCCACTGCGGACCATCCGCAGACAGACGGCCAGACAGAGCGCGCCAATCAAGTGCTCGAGGACACTCTGCGCAGTGTGTGCGCGGCAGCACCACGTACGTGGTCGACGCAGCTTCCAGTCGTTGAGTTTGCGCTCAACAACGCGGTGCACGCGTCCACGGGGTTCACGCCGTTCTACTTGAACGGCTTCCGCCACCTCAGAGTGCCTCTCACTCTTCGAGGAGACACCGACTCCTCTATTCTAAGTGGGGGAGAGGCTCGGAAAGCCCTTTCCTCCCAGGTCTCGGATGTGAGGCCAGTTTCGCTGCGGAAACAGGTGGAATCCTTTATGGATACCAAGCTGAACATTGTCAGCAGGGTCCGCGATGCCATGGCAGCGGCCCAAGATTAGCAAAAGGAGTACTCAGACAAACAAGGAAGAGGAAACTTAAGTATATTTGAGGTTGGGGACTTAGTGTTGCTAGACACGAGGAACCTACCTCTTGACACTGTCAGCTCTGTCGGCAGCAACAAGCTGAAGCACCGCTTCATCGGACCTTTCGCAGTCCTGGTCAGACATGGTGCGTCGTACACCATCGACCTTCCAAAGTCAATGCCGACGCACCCGACGTTCTTTGTCGGACGTCTTAAGCGATACTTTGACCCGCAGGGGGTTGCTGACTCGCAGACCCCCCTTGACCCAGCTCCTCGAAGCGAGGGCCGCTCACAGTCGTCGACGAGGACGTCAAAGCAGGCACCCAAGCCTCGGTCGGGACGGCAAGGCTGCAGTCAAGGCCGTACGCCGGAGGGGCTCCAAACGAACGAGCCCCGGCGCCATACGCCGAGTACGCTGAGTACGCCGGGTACGCACCATACGCGTACGTCTGGGAGCGTGCCGCAGGCGGCTCCGGACGTGGCAACAAAGCCTCGATGCAGGCACCCAAGCCTCGGTCGGGACGGCAAGGCTGCGGTCAAGACCGT
>NW_003306652.1:0-3377 GCF_000142945.1 Phytophthora infestans T30-4
TGTTTCTTCGACTAGCGGGCTTGGGTTTAGGTACGGTGTTGGCTTAACCGGTGAATCTGCAAATGCATACCGTTTCGCCTTCACTTTCCCTTGTTTTGTTAGCGGATCTTGACTTGCGTCAAGATCCGCAGGGGTCCCCGAGGGGACCTGGGGAGGATAGAGAGGTTTCTCTTCTAGATCCGGATCCGGATCCACCTCTCTTCCGTCGACAGAGTTCCTCCCAAAACTCCATCGATCCGCGGATCTTGTTTCATTCAGCAGCGTCTTCGTCGATCCGACCTCCGACGACGCCTCTTCCCCTGGCTCAATCTTCACTTGAGCATCTTCTTGGGACTCACGGTGAAATCCCGAGTCACCAAAAGATCCGGGCACGCGCACCATTGTGGTGTAGCGGGATCAGCAAAATCTGCGAGATTGCCAGATCCAACTTACCAACTGCGCCCAGACACCGACTAACGGAGGGGGTCCCCCGATGATCCGTGTTCTGCTGAACTTTCCTCACCTTGTGTACCCGTCGGTAGGGCGGGATCTGCTCTCTCGGTAACTTCCGAAGAGTTCAAGTGGTGAAGCTTGAGTGTCTTGGCGAGACGTGGGGATGGGGTGGAGCAGCAGTGGAAAATCTTCACTCTGCGTCCGTGGATGGTTCCGTATCCTAAGCGAATATTCGAGCTTATGGATCCGGGGCCTAGATCGTGGATCTGGCCGTAGGGGTTGCCTTGCGGGTGTGTTCCCTTGCCTTTGCGTTCCTTTGCGTTGTACTTGCCGCCTCCTGTGACGGGATCTTGAGAGTTGAGAGCCCCTAGGGTGTAACCGACCAAGTAGTAAATTCGGTTAACCTGTCGGATCTGCACAAGTAAAGGGAAAAGCTCACTAGGTTGTAGGATCTAGCCAATGTATTATCCAGTTATCACTACCAACACTAGATTCGCAATTCCTAACCTTCTCGAAGCTCGTACGGCCAATGTAGTTCCGCTTCTTGAGGGCAGGAAGGCACTTGCGTGTCACTGTGCAAATTGGAGTCTGTATTGATATTTAAGCCTATACCTGCCTGGATTCCTACCTTCTATGTCTTTCACCTGCTAAATCCCTTACCGGGCTCGGCTGCATGTCCCTTCTTCTATTATGGGTACACTCATCAGGATCCAGGTCGCTTGGATCCACTTCACTTGAAAGTGTACACTCGTCGTGGACCTGAGCTCTCCACTCATCCAACATCATCTCGCAACCGTCTGTGATCTCCACTGTCCCACGAAAGCTCTAGATCCACTGCATCCATCATACCTATACCCTGGATCCAGGTCCCTTAAGGCGGGATCCTCCCTCCTTGGATCCTAACTCGAAAGCATGGGATCCGGGTCACCTCGTGGTGGATCTTGACTCCTCGTTAGCCGTGGCTACTAGATCCACCTTTAGAGGGCACCTACCATCCTTCCTTCATAGGATCCACACCCGATCCACTCTTGTATAGTATATCCCATATCCATTTAGGTGAATCCAAGTAAGGGTGGATCCGAGGTAAGTCTTGGTGGATCTTGCCTTCTCGTACATCGCTCATACCAGATCCATCGTCACTTCATACGGGGCGCTGCTCGTCATGGCTAATCCACCACCGGCAACTTGCATCCGTGCCAGCCAACCCAAATCCTTTCTAATCACTTGAAATTGTCATTGATTCGGGATAGTGACCCCGCGTCAGGCCCATTCTCTTATTTCTGAGAAAGCACTTTACCACATAATCATCGCGGGATCGTATTGGATTACCTGCAACAGCACCGCGGCCACCTCGACCGCGTCGTGCACCTCCTCGGTTTTCATCCTTCTGCTTGGTCCAGCACTTGTCAATAACGTGCCCCAGTTTTCCGCAGTAATCACACCGGCGAGTTTCACGCTCGGCGTTGAAGGCCTTCGCTGCTTCCTCGATCTTCACCGCCGCAGTCTTCTCGCCTCGTCGCTTGATATGCTCATTCGTGAGCACCTTCACCACATCTTGCGTTCGCAGCTCTGCATTGCTCATCTTTAAGTTCAGCACGACGTTCTCGTAGCTCTTGGGCAGACTGCGCAGCAAGCAGATCGCCACATCCTCGTCCTCCATCTTGGCGCCGATACTGCTGAGCTTGGCGCTGATGTTGAGGACCTCGTTGCAATGGTGAAGGATGTTTCCGCCTTCTGCCATCTCCATGATGAAGAGCTGGCGCTTGAGGTAGATGCGTCCAGCCTTCTGCGATCCACCGTAAAGGGTACGCAAGCGCGCCCACGCGACCCAGGCTTCCTCGTAGTCGTCGACAACATGATGGTAGTCCGCGTCCATGTGGAGGAGCATGAGACCGAAGGCGACGTTGCTCGACTTGACATACTCGTCCTTGGCCCTGGAGTCCGTGAACGTGGGCGTCGTCTCGCGGTTCACCACATTCCACACCGACTTGGTCAGGAACACGCCACGCATGTAACGGTTCCACGTGGCGTAGTTCTCGCCGTTGAACTTGTCGATGGAGATCTTCGAATTTTGCACAGAAGACATCGTACTTGGGCTCATAACCTGAAGAAGGTGATGGTTGGATCTTGGATCTTGCGAGGGGAGGACTGCCGAAGCTTGGGGCGAGGAGGCCGAGGCGAGGGAAGTCACTTGAGGGGGAAGAATGGAAATTCAGAAGTGATTGATTAATAAGAACTTACACTGTCTTCTCTACCTAGTTTGCATCCAATCATTTGGTGCATCCAATCACCAACCCTCTGTACTCGTCCAATCATCTTACTCGTCTAATCATCGGTGGCGTAAACATCCTACCGTAATCATCGCGGGATCGTATTGGATTACCTGCAACAACCCATACGCGCATGCAGGTCGACCGTCCTTTCAGTTGTCGCCGCATTTGCTGATCGAAGAGGCGTGCGAAGCCAGAAGAGTCCATCTACGAGATCCGCCGATGCCACCACTTGATTCGAGTCCTTGCGTGAGATGTGCATCTCAGTGCCATCGAACACCACTTGGAACTTTCCGTTCTTGTTGATCTGCGGTACTGAAAGCAGATTCTTGCTCATGTTAGGCACATAGAGCGCGTTCTTGATCTCGATCTCGCGCTCGGTGCCGTTGGGCAGGACTACTCTTTCCACGATGGTCCCCACACCCTTGATAGCCGCCTTGTTCCCGTCGGCCACCGAAAGTTCGCCTTCATTGCGCTCGATGAGATTGGCGAACTTGGACTTGTCGTTACAGATGTGGTGTGTGGCACCACTGTCGACCGCCCACATTCCAGACACATTCTTGTTCGTCGATACTCCACATTCCAGGGAAACCGCGAACGCTACTCGATCGTAGTCGTAGTCGTCGTCGCCGTCATTTCGCCACTGGATGTTGTTAGCTCCGCGTCCACGGCCGT
>NW_003306653.1:0-3377 GCF_000142945.1 Phytophthora infestans T30-4
CCAGTCTGGATAGAAGACGACGGATCAGAACATGAACAGGCAGAATCTCGGTGGATCCGAGCTCAACACGCATTCATGGAACCTGAGGAACAGGATCGCGACCACGCTTATCCTCCGTCATTTCGATCCAGAACGTCAAACTACGGTGATAGTTTATGCCAGTGACTGGGCAATCTCAGCAGCTCTGGTACAAGAACATGAGGGAATCTGTCATCCCAGTCACCTTCGTCAGCCGGACACTGAAGCCGAATGAACTGACCTACGGAACGGTGGACAACGAGATACTCGCGCTCCTGCGCGTGTTGGACCTGAATTACAACGTGCTAGTGGGAAGATTCATCCGGATCCTGACTCGATACTCTACGCTAGCCTGGCTGTTCAAGTCGGCCGGGTTACAAGGACGTTTGGGACAGTGGGCAGCTTTACGCTCGCAGCTGTGGCGTTGGCATGTTGATGGTGAGCCGATTCCAGACCTCACGCGATCAGAAAAATGATATCCCGTAAAGTGCTTAACAGCAATAAACGTAATACGCTCGGGTTGTAGTGCTCCATGACGCGGCTCCATTGAAAGGGTACCTTGGACACTGGAGATTGTGAAATGTTCGAAAGGGGAAGACGAGATCCTGGGAGTCTTGGCCGCGAGCATCACTCCTCGAGCTAAGATGGATGAGGCGCTGACTAGGGTCGCTCCTAAGAAAGAGCCCAAACGCCGGATCCAGATCCCGATCCCGACGGTTCAGGCAGATGAGGATCTGTACGTCCTGAGTTTCGATGGATCCGCTCGCGTACGACGCGGAGGCGGGGCGTACAGTGCAATACTGTGTAGACTACCTGGATGGGAAGTTGTACGGGCCAGATCCACTTATGCGGAAGGCCTCGCCGTCAACGAAGCGGAGTATAACGGGCTACTGCTGGGTTTGGATCTACTAAAGGGACAAGATCCAAAACGGCTGGTGATTTGTGGGGATTCAAATTTGGTAATCAGACAGGTGCGAGGTGAGATTGACTGCAAGACCCCGGCCCTAACACTGTTACGGCAGAAAGTGATGATCCACCTGCGTGGTTGGATGAATCACGAGTTGGTGCATGTCAAGCGAGATTGGAATGCCAGTGCGGATATCTTGGCCAGTGCCGCTTTACGGAATCAATGCGGTGTTGAGGTCGAGAGAGAGGCCGAGCATCAGTATCTCGTTACGTTGAACCGACTAGACGAAGTGGTGGTAGTTGGATCCGGGAAAAGGACAGTCCAGGTGATGGCAGTCACTAGGTCCAGAGGAAGGATTTGATTCAGTCCCCAGATCATCGAGGAAACATTTGTGAAGAGAGTCCGCATTGGGCGGATCCTCAAAGCACAGGACGAGGAAGCGTGGATCCTAGGACTAAAGAAGTATCTGATAAGGGATGTACGAGACCTGAGTCGGGAAGATGCCAAATCCTACAGCATTATCGCTACGGATTACGCGGTGGATCGGAATGACTTGCTCTTCTATTGCCCCCCTACGAAGAGAGTCAACGAGGATCGAGATGGATTGATGAGACTGGTGATGCCGGAAACCTTACAACAGGATGTCCTACACCACTATCACGCTAGCTTGGAAGGCGGACATCAGGGTATTGGTCGGACCTACCAAAGGATCCGGGAATGTTTTCACTGGAGGGGACTATTCAAGAGCGTACAACGGTATGTCGGGGAATGTGTGGATTGTGAGACAGGCAAGGGCAGGCCCACAATCGAAGGGGAGTCACCAAAAAATATCCAAGCGACTTACCCTTTCCAAATCATAGCCATGGATCATATCCCCTCGTTGCCCAAGTCGTTCAAAGGAAACACAGAATTGTTGATTTGGGTGGACCTGTTTACCGGACACGTGATAGCCAAAGCTAGTGCGTCTAGAACTGCGCAAACCATTGCTGAATCGTACGAGGAGTGTGTTTTCCGATGGTTTGGAGCTAGCGAAATGATTAGACATGATCGGGAGCCAGGCTTTATGTCTGATTTCTTTCGAGTATTCAACCGGATCCTGGGGCAGCGACAGCGAGCAACCATGGCATATCGTCCCCAAGCTAACGGATCGGCCGAGCGCATGGTGCAGACAATCACGAGAGCACTCAAGATGTATGTCCAGGATTTGGATCAGAGGGATTGGGATGAGTACGCAGAACGACTCCCCTTCGCGATAAACACCGCCCAAGACAGGATCCGGGGTGATATCCATTTTACTTGGTACATGGGTGGGATCCCAAATCCACCCTGGAAGCGGCCATCCCAGTATGCAGCACCAAGAAGAGAAACCGAGATCCAAGGCGATGGCGATACCAAGTCCAGAAATACTACCGGCAAGCTAGATTCCAGGTGAACGAATGACTGCGGAGTGCGATACAGGATCGAGCGGATCGACACAACGAAGATGCCCGTCCACATCAAATCCAAATGGGATCGCAGGTGTGGCTTTATTTGGAAACCGAGTGAAAGAAGGGTACGCCCGCAAATTGGCCCATCTATGGCACGGGCCGTTCCGGGTGAGCGAGAAGATAGGGGAACATGCTGTAAAGTTGGAAACGGCAGGTACCGAATATCGCTTGTTCCCTGTAGTACACGTATCCAAGCTGAAGTTGGTCAAGAAATACCCGGATCGGTCGCAAACCCGTCTTTCAGTGGATGAATCCGACCGGGTGGATTTTGACGAAGTCCTCCTACCGGAAGATAGTTGGAAGGTGGATCTCGAAGCCGACGAGTTCGAAGTCGAGAAGATCGCCGATATGAGGTCGGGGAAGCGAACTAGATACGGACGGATTAACCGTGAATTTCTGGTGTATTGGCGTGGATATGACGAACCCAGTTGCGTAGACGAGGCAGATCTGAACTGTGGAGCATTACTCTATGATTTCTTGAGGGATCGTACGAATCGTAACAGATTCGGCGTGATGCAGTCTCATGAAGAAGAGTAGGGAGGGGATCCATGGATGTGAGTTGGTCATGTCGATGGGAGGATGAAGAAGGGCCCACAGGAAGGGTGTGGGCCAGGAGGAAGGAGGATCGCTGATGTGAGTTGGTTACATCGGAAAGAAAGAGAAGACGAATCCACAAGAGAGGTGTGGATCAGGAGGAAGGAGTGAATGTTTATGCGTAAAGAGTGACGTTTTACGTGCGAAGAGTCCCGTTTGATTTCAAGCACGAGCTTTCAAGGGCCCGAGATATACTGACCCAATTGAAACTGGGTCGTTCGCGCTAGATCCGGATGAAATCCAGGCGTGGATCCAACCGGATCCGGAATCCAGCCCAAATCCAGGTGTACACTGAAAGGGTGGATCCAGCCCAGATCCAGGTGTACACTGAAGGCTCTGACTAGGTTTCTCAACCGACGAGGGAATGTTAT
>NW_003306654.1:0-3378 GCF_000142945.1 Phytophthora infestans T30-4
TTTTGTGCTGGTTGCATTGTGTGGATCACATTGTGGAGTTTTGTGTTGCTGTTGCTACTATTTGCCTTGATGCTAAGTACCAAGGGAGGTATCATCGGCAACTCGGATCTTCATGCTCTCACTTCAGAGATCGCTACGGTCGCAGCAGCAGCAGGTGTGGACACCTCCGAGGCAAATACGACAGCAATCGTACTTCCCCAGACACTACAAGCAAGTCAAGATAAGCAGAAGGCTTATGCTGTAGCAGCTTACGTTGTATACGCATTGGCTGGCGTCGCATTGTTGCTTGTTTGTTTCTTTCAGAAGAAAATTCGCATTGCTGTTGGTATCGTGAAGGAGGCTTCGCGTGCCATGCAGAGTCTACCACTGCTGGTGTTATTCCCGATTATTCCATTCGTAATGCTGCTGATATTGTTCGCATATGCGGCTATCGTCGGGGCGTACATTTACAGCTCAGGAGAGATGCAGTTAGCTTCACTGGCAGGAGAACTTGCGGACCAGGCTGGACAGAACATAACCACAGAAGCGACTACGACTTTAAACAAGGTGAACCCCGACCAAACAATGAAATTACTGGTAGCATACCACTTCTTCGGCTTCTTGTGGACAGCTCAGCTCATTAATGCAATAAGTATGTGCACAATAGCTGGTGCTGTGAGTCGCTACTATTGGAGTCGCAACAAGTCCAGCGAGGAAATGGGACGTTTCCCTGTGCTTACATCGTTCAAGAACTGCTTCCGTTACCACTTTGGGTCACTCGCGTTCGGGTCTTTCATTATTGCAGTGGTGCAATTTATCCGAGCGGCACTGCTGTATCTGGATCACCAGACGAAAGATCTCCAGCAATCCAATCTGGTTCTTAAGGTGGTTATGAAGATTGTGCAGTGTTGTTTGTGGTGTCTGGAAAAGTGCCTGCGCTTTTTATCCAAAAACGCTTACATCCTCATCGCCATGAAGGGCCACAGCTTCTGTGTGTCAGCCAAGGATGCGTTCAAGATCTTACTGACCAACATTGCACAGGTCGGTGCCGTATCGACCGTGACGTTTTTACTATTAGGTGCTGGCAAGTTGGCTGTCGCACTGAGCTGTGCCATCGCAACTTTCGCCTACTTAGAAAAGAACACCGACGACTATGGCGTCGGCGGAGATCACGAGCTATCATCTCCCTTAGCTTCGATCCTGGTGGCACTACTGCTTGGCTGGTTCGTTGCTTCGACCCTTCTTGGCGTCTACGAGATGGCTATCGATACTATTCTGATGTGCTTCTGTGAGGACAAGGAGCTCAATAAGGAGTCGGCTCAATATTTTATGAGCGATTCGCTAAAGAAGTTCGTTGCCAAAGTTGCTCAGACAGAATCGCCAATCGCCAAAATTCAGGTCGATGAACGCTAGTGTGTCGGGCGCTGCGGGAATATCCAGAATTTTACATGACACGCCTACAAATAGTAAGCAATAACGGTAAATCATACACTATTGTATTGGGTCCTTTTCACGGCGGAGATCGGTTTGAAAACTAAGGCATGATACATTGAAATATCACACCGATGGTTCCAGCCGAACCTACCACATTAATAACCGACGGCTTCTAACATGTCGTGTTAGAGACTTTGCATTTTTTCTGAATAGGAACGACTTTCGCGTTAGGCATCCGTGTTACGAATGTTTGTCGCAAATGAATTTTGTATGCGAATACGATCAAAAGTTGTGTGTGCTTCACATACACCTTTTAAATGGCAAATTCGAAGTTGCAAAATGTGGCCTGGGGAAACTCTGGATTAAAATCCAGAGAATTACCAAGAGGGATCTCTAATGTAATCGAGAAAAAAGGAGGCGGAGCATCTGAGAATCGATCAAAAGCGATTAGAGAATACAGTAAATGCTGTCACTTCCGGTACTGTGCTGTCGTTAATGCTACAAAGTACAGCAACCGCTGAGGTTTCAGCTCAGCGGTACCAGCATTTGCTTTAGTACAAGTGCAACACGTTGAAGTTTACAACGGACGACACTTCAGCTGGTTGCAGAACGGACGACCTTTCAGTAGTCATGCATATTGCTAGCACTTAAGATAAACAAGGTATCTTCTAAATTTTGTTTGAAGGCGACAAACACAAAGTATTCCTTAGCTGGGAGTCGCCCCAGCATGGAGAAGCCCGACGAAACGATGGTGCATCAGCTGGAGAGGCAGATATACCAATTGCCGCGTATCCCCCCCCCCGTACACGGATCAAGAGCTGATGCTAGCTCAAGAGACGATGACGCGCACTGTCGCGATCCAAGGCAGCGAGACCAGTCGCCAGGTCGAAGCGATGGCTCAGCCATTTGCAGCTGTACAGCAGATGACGGCTGCCCAACTCGACCACGTGCAGCACCAGCAAGAGCAGCTGGCCGCAAAGACGTCGGAATATCTGCAGGCACAACACGACCGTCAGTCTGCACTGCTACAGACAACGACGGTGAAATCCGCCACCCTCTGAACGCCATCCTCCATGGTAGTTATTTTTTTGTTTTCGCGACAGTAAAATCCGTCGCACATTTTTATTGGTAGATAAAACGAATTAATTAGCAAAAAGCAAAGTTGAGTCTAGTGGCTGGCAGACCGCTGTACTGTTGGGCGGCAAACCAGGGCCGACGTTGTCTCGACAACAACATCAAGTCCTTCTTTTGAAACATGTGCGTCGAAGTTATCGAGTATAAGCACTGATAGTGCCTCGATCTCGAGCTTGAGCAGCTCTCGTACATATATCGCCCACACTTTGGCATCCATAAAACTGCTCTCCTGCACTGAGTATACAAGACCAACCGGATGTGTTGGTAGCTCCACGACTATCACACTATTTAATAAAGCAATTATATAAAATCAGCAAAATCAAAAGATATTACCGTGCTGCAAACCGCTAATCCATGACTATCACACTATTTAATAAAGCATTTATATAAAATACTTAGACCCTTCTCATCGCTTTCCTTACCAGCAAGATTCGCTTGAAGCCATCGCGTTTGCTGCTCTTTGAAATATTGAATCATTAAACCTGTACAAATACTAAGCAACAAGCGGTTTTAGGTCACAATGTAAAAATAAAATAATAAGAAGACGGTTTACCCATTCTTCCCGTCGCACATCCTTCATAAAGGTTACCAAATCGTGAGAGAGTGTATTAACGGCGCTGCACCCTGGCCCTTCAAGGTTTAGCTGGTTTGGGCACCCGCAAAGTCTTGGATGTTCTCTTTATCGTCTAGCCAGTCGCGAAGTCGTGCGAGGGATATTTAGTTTCTCTGATGCGGCTTGGCAGCTTCCTAACGTCTCACCAGTCGCGATTGCTTCGCGCTTGGTTAGAATTATATAGGAGCGCTGAGGCGCCATTTCCAGAAATAGAAATT
>NW_003306655.1:0-3378 GCF_000142945.1 Phytophthora infestans T30-4
TAAGGATTCATATGCAAACCCACGCAGATTGACAGTGATTTCACGTCCGCGTGCTGTAATTCTTGGTTTCTACTCTATATGATAAGATTCTACTCTACCGCTGCTGCAATGGGAGCATTGATCCACATCGCAAACGACCTTAGCAACTAATAATTTGGAGACTGATATCACTTCAACAGAGCAAATGGGATCACATCCATTGGCGTTGCATTCCTTACAGCTGCCCACTTCAATTTTCTACGCTACACAGTCCAACGCCGGCTTACTACGTTTTTCTACTTTTCTCGAGCATTCAGTTTGATTTTACTTGTCCTCGACTGTCGTGGCGTCCGACTTGGCCTCCTCGATGCCTTCGATCCTTCTTGGTTTTCTCTTTGGAACGGAACTGGACTTGCGTCAGATTGCATTGGCCAAACTTTTTTGGAACTTTGCACATGGGCGAATTTTTTTTCCACCCGCCAATAGACACGCAAACACTGGGTTGGGGGGCCATTTCTCTTAACCCAAAATAAAGCCGGGGGTAACCCGTTAGCCTAGAGTAGCGGTAGCCGCAATAACTGGGGTAGCCGTAAGAAGAGTAGTAGTCCGGGTAGTCTCCATTTCCATTGCCATACCCACCATCCAGGGCATGGGGAAATAATATAATATCAATACTATTGATATTATATTGACGGAATAACATATTATTGCTACTGTCACATTTCAGTTTAATACAAAATGTTGTATAGTACAATTGTATTGTACCGTGTCCAACCGTTTGAGCGCTGACCGTCACACACCAACCATTCCTCATCGGCCTCTAGTCAGTATTGTGCTCCTCAGCTTCAGTACGAAGCTTATTCCCAAATTCGCCCACCAAGCACCAGACAACCCCATCACCACCACCTCATGACGTCGCGCCAGCTCTGTAGTTTTTTCTACGTGGACCTCGGCGAAGGTCTATTCGAATGCAAGAAGTGCGGGTGTAGCCGCAAACAAAGCGCTGGTACGGGCTATAGTAACCTTCTTGGCCACCTTGGCACCAAGCACGCCGGCTACGTGGAGGAGTATGCCGAGCTTCAGGCCGCATCTACCGCAACGATTGACACGTTCGGATTTGTCGACGATGCGACGCTAACCATCTACTTGTGGATGAGGTGGATTATCCAGCGGAACCTGCCGATCACGGAGGTAGAGAACAAGCTAGCACGCGACGTGGTGAAGATGAAGCCGACAACTGTCAAGACAATGAAGCTCTACATGCGCTTTGTAGCCGGCAAAGTTGGCCAGGCAATCGCATCTGAAATGGGCGAGTCATTTGCCCTGATGTTCGACGGCTGGACGTGTACTTCGTTACACTTCCTGTGCATATTTGCCGTGTACGTGGCGAATGGAGCGCGATACCAGCGGCTCAAATCCCTGTCCTCAATGGACGGAAGCCAGACAGCCGATGCACACTGTGAACACATTGAGTCCATTTTGTGTGTGTATGGGAAATGGTGCGGTTTCTTGTAGGCGACAGCTGTTCGACCAATCAGTGCCTCGCAAACAAAATCGGCGTCCCGCTGATTGGCTGTTCCAGCCATCGCTTCAACCTTGCAGTCAATCGCTTTTTGGAGGATTATCAGAATCAGATTGATATTATCCAAGTTTTGGTGCTTCGCTACGCCAATCAAACAACGCTGCAGCCCTTGCGAGGGTAACTCACCTCAGGCCTGTCAAGGCGAACGTCACGAGGTGGTCATCGACTTTTGCAATGCTCGAGCGCTACATCAAGATTCGAGACGCTATCCTCGCTGTTAGTGCTGTGGAGGAGTATGTGCCTCGTGGCAATGCCCACCGCCGCGTTTCCGCCGCTGTGGAGAAGCTTAAGGGGCTGGACAGCGTCTGCGTCAGGCTACAAGCCGATAAATGTAGCATGGCGGACGTTCGCCTTCTTTTTGACGCGTGCACCGCCAAGTACCCGGTCATGGGTGAATATCTCAGTCCAAGCGCGAATATCATTCACTCACCGGAGTTTGAAGATGCAATTGTTAAGCTTCAGAACGATCTCCCGCTATCTTCCAGTGAGCAGCATGCAGTGGAGAAATTTGTGGTTAAGCCGGGAGAATCTACCCCTGCCCCATGTACCCGTGTCGACTTTGCATCCACCATTCTTCGACAGGCCAAGAAGCAGCGCTGTACGCCTCGTGTTGCGATCCAGTACGACGAGCTGCTGCATCACACTCCCCCCACCAGCAACGCTTGTGAGCGTCTATTCTCTGAGTGCAAGCTGGTACTGAGCTCGCTGCGGTCCTCAACTCTCCCGGCGAACTTTGAGCGGATGATGTTTTTACACGCTAACGATGATATGTGGAACAGTGCGACTCTTCTTGGCTGTTCCGGCGAAGATGAAGGACAGGTGATGTAGTACAGCTCTCTTGTTCAATGCTTTTTAATACTTGCAATAACAGCTATTGTCAGGTCTCGTATTGCCATACATATTACGGAGAGGTTACCACATACAATACAATTGCAAATTGTATTTGCCATTCCCTGCTGAGAGGCTGTACCACCCCTCCTTTTACACCCTAGCCCTGTTTGGTGCCTTTATCCAGCTCCTTTAATAATACATTCAGGCTATTCAAACCAAAATACAGCTGTTGAACTGAGCGTTACTTGCCGACGTTTTACATGGGACGATATTTTTGTACCTTCGTATCTGCTTAAACTGGCTTAACAGGCCCGCCTTGTTCAATGTCTGTGTCGGACAAATGGTAGCACTCGTATTTGTCTGAGACTGATCTCGTATTATTAACTGAGATTATCCAAAACCAGAATTAACAGTCTAATTTTTGGAAAACATTAATTCGATTAGTTTTACCATTTTTAATAGCTTGAATAAATGGTACTAATCGTGTTGCCGACGTTGAAAAGGGATTGTGTACCGCAATCATCAGCAATACAGTAACGAATGAAAGATTGTAGGAACAGTACTTTACTCTCAGTGCTCAATTTGCTCCCAACCTCCCAGCCTTTCAATCGATTCAGCTACTTCATGCGTTTTTCTTACTTCATTGCTGAAATCGCAGCTATATTCCTCGCTTCCAGTGATGCTCTCGAGGGTAACCAACGGCTACTGAGGACAGGCCATTCCACAGTAGCCGATTTCGAAGAGAGAGGCCCCTTACAGCGACGTGAAGGAGTTGGCGAAAAGTTTTGGGATCAATTTGGAGAAAGCAATGCAATACCAAATAGCTCATGGACTGGGTCTGCTGTTCTTGGGAACACTTGGCAGCCAGCTGGAGCATGGTCTGCTGATTTCTTGGGCCGGCGGGCTGATGACGGCCGGGATCGTTTTATTTTCGGGCAGCCTTTATGCGCTTAGCCTTAGCCGGCATCCGCAAACTCGGCGCAATG
>NW_003306656.1:0-3379 GCF_000142945.1 Phytophthora infestans T30-4
CCGGTTCCCTTGGATCTTCGATCTGTCGTGGATTCAGGATCTGCATGACAGGATCTTGATGCAGGAAATCGCGTAGAGCTTGGTGGCGATACACAAACTCGAGATCCTTGTCGGACCAGCTTGACCTGGATCCAGCTTGGTCTTCTTCCGACTCTGGAGCTTGCATCTTCTTCCGCGTAGTCTTACTCGTTTTCGTTTTCTTTCTTGTTTCTTCGACTAGCGGGCTTGGGTTTAGGTACGGTGTTGGCTTAACCGGTGCATCTGCAAATGCATACCGTTTCGCCTTCACTTTCCCTTGTTTTGTTAGCGGATCTTGACTTGCGTCAAGATCCGCAGGGGTCCCCGAGGGGACCTGGGGAGGATAGAGAGGTTTCTCTTCTAGATCCGGATCCGGATCCACCTCTCTTCCGTCGACAGAGTTCCTCCCAAAACTCCATCGATCCGCGGATCTTGTTTCATTCAGCAGCGTCTTCGTCGATCCGACCTCCGACGACGCCTCTTCCCCTGGCTCAATCTTCACTTGAGCATCTTCTTGGGACTCACGGTGAAATCCTGAGTCACCAAAAGATCCGGGCACGCGCACCATTGTGGTGTAGCGGGATCAGCATATTATATGCGAGATTGCCGGATCCAACTTACCAACTGCGCCCACACACCGACTAACGGAGAGGGTCCCCCGATGATCCGTGTTCTGCTGAACTTTCCTCACCTTGTGTACCCGTCGGTAGGGCGGGATCTGCTCTCTCGGTAACTTCCGAAGAGTTCAAGTGGTGAAGCTTGAGTGTCTTGGCGAGACGTGGGGATGGGGTGGAGCAGCAGTGGAAAATCTTCACTCTGCGTCCGTGGATGGTTCCGTATCCTAAGCGAATATTCGAGCTTATGGATCCGGGGCCTTGATCGTGGATCTGGCCGTAGGGTTGCCTTGCGGGTGTGTTTCCTTGCCTTTGTGTTTTCCTTTGCGTCGTACTTGCCGCCTCCTGTGACGGGATCTTGAGAGTTGAGATCTTCTAGGGTGTAACCGACCAAGTAGTAGTTCGGGTTAACCTGTTGGATCTGCACGTGTATAGGAAAAGCTCACTAGGTTGTAGGATCTGGCTAATGTATTATCCAGTTATCGCTACCAACACTAGGTTCGCAATTCCCAACCTTCTCCGAGCTCGTACGGCCAATGTAGCTCCGGTTGTTGAGGGCAGGAAGGCACTTGCGTGTTATCGTGCAAATAGAAGTCTGTATTGATATTTAAGCCTATACCTGCCTGGATTTCTACCTTCTATGTCTTTCACCTGCTAAATCCCTTACCAGGCTCGGCTGCATGTCCCTTCTTGCCCGTGCCTTCTTCCCTTGACCCATCATCCCAGCTGTGTTATCTTCAGATCCACCGGATCCATGACGTAATCATTATGGTCACCCTATTATGGGTACACTCATCCGGATCCAGGTCGCTTGGATCCACTTCACTGTAATTGTACACTCGCCGGTGATCCGAGCTCTCCAATCCTCCAACATCATCTTGCAACCGTCTGTGATCTCCATTGTCCCACATAAGTCCCAGATCCACTGCATCCCTCATCCCTGTACCCTGGATCCAGGTCCTTCTATGCGGGATCTTCCCTCCTTGGATCCGAGCTCGGAAGTATGGGATCCGGGGCACCTCGCGGTGGATCCTGACTTCTTGCTAACCGTGGCTACTAGATCCACCTTCAGGTGTCACCTACCATCATTCCTTCATAGGATCCACACTCGATCCACTCTTATATAGTATATCCCATATCCGTCTAAGTGGATCCAGGTAAGGGTGGATCCCAGATAAGTCTTGGTGGATCTTGCCTTCTCGTACATCGCTCATACCAGATCCATCGTCATTCCATACGGGGTGCCTCGCGTCATGGCTAATCCACCACAGGCAACTTGCACCCGTGCCAAACAACCCAAATCCTCTCTAATCACTTGAAATTGTCACTGATTCGGGATAGTGACCCCGCGTCAGGCCCATTCTCTTATTTCCGAGAAAGCACTTCACCACAATGCTCCCCGTGGCTCCGTTCGGTCCGGATGCCGCCTTCATTCCTGGTAGACGTGCTCCTGTGGCCTTCGCTACCAGCGACATCGAGCCTTGGTCCGCCAAGAAGATGAACCGGGTCGCGGTCATCTCAATGAAGATCACGGTCCTGTTCCCTGAGTTGCCTTTTCGAGCTGAATGGATATTCCCTCAGGAAGCGGATGTCATCCCGACGGCCGGATACGTGGATTCGCTTATCACTCGACCTCACGTGGAAGAATTGATAAATGCTGCCCCGTGGGATACGCTGGTCACCACACCGGTGGATCCGGTTAGCTTCCGAAGTGACGTGCGCGGGCGTCTTGGGTTGTTCGTTCGCGCGTTCCGGGATTTCGTTTCCAAGCACCGGGTTGCCATATGGGAGGGCACTCACCGGGTCCCCATTTCTCGGAATCAACTGCAGGGTTCGACTTGGTTGTCCAACTTCAACAAGCAGCGTGGTAACCGACATAACCATGCTGGTCGAGCTTGGACGAGAGTCTTTGTGATCCTTGTGTTGGCAATCGAGGACGGTTGGTGTGACGTGGATATTTTGTTGGATCCCTCCTTTCTTGCATCTTCCCCGACCGCGGGGATAAGGTGGCTTGGTTTCCGGGAATCCGTATCCCGTCAAGCCAACTTGGAGGATCCCAACCTCCATCGCCCAGAACCCCACGAGCCCTATTGGAAAGCCTTGCGAGAGATCGACGAAGCCGAGCCTTGGCGTATCCAGTTTCGCGGGGACTTGAGCCAACACCCAGGACGCCAGATCCAGCGTCTAGTGGGCAAGTTCTTCAACGTTCAGCCCAGGACTACCTGATCCTCATTACTCTTTGACGCCACGCCCCCAGTTTCAGTCTTCGTGGATGTGTTTCGTAGCAGTAACTAGCGACTGGAAACTGGGTCGAGCTAGCCCTTTGCATAAGCTATCATAATCCACACTCTCTCACTTGAATATGTCTATAACACTTCCTCGTTGGTTGAGAAATCTAGTCCGAGCCTTTCAGTGTACAGCTGATCTGGGCGGGATCCACCCCTTCAGTGTACACCTGGATCTGGGCGGGATCCACCCTTTCAGCGTACACCTGGATCTGGGCGGGATCCACCCTTTCAGTGTACACCTGGATCCGGGCGGGATCCACCCTTTCAGCGTACACCTGGATCTGGGCGGGATCCACCCTTTCAGTGTACACCTGGATCTGGGCGGGATCCACCCTTTCAATGTACACCTGGATCTGGGCGGGATCCACCCTTTCAGCGTACACCTGGATCTGGGCGGGATCCACCCTTTCAGTGTACACCTGGATCTGGGCAAGATCCACCCTTTCAGTGTACACGTGG
>NW_003306657.1:0-3380 GCF_000142945.1 Phytophthora infestans T30-4
CGATCTCTCTGCAGGATCTTTCGCGGAGTTGGATATGAAGGCCGATCCACCAAGGGGCCAGTTGGCTCCGCCGGGAGCTCCACCTCTCCGAGAGATTCGATCTCGGTAGTCGCCTCGTACACCAGATTCTGCCATTCTTTGTAGCGGCGGGATCCCACTGACACATATCCCGGTCGCCTAGGGATACAGTCCTTCGCCAACCATCGCCCGATCTCCTCATAATGGTCCAGTAATAGTCTCTTGTCGCTGACGTTCGTGACCTGGAGGTATTGTGATCGACTTGGTCCTTGGATTACTGTAGGCACCCATTTCCCGCCCCGAGTGACCCACTGTTTCTCATGTTTCACCCACTTTAACCGATCTGGCAGTTCCCAGGTCTCTCCGGGCTCGATCCAGGTCGTCTTATCCGCCCTTATGATCATCATCTTCGCTCCATACAACGGCCGCCGTCCGCTGAGCTGGATCCGCATCTCGTCAGGGAAACAAAGTGTCCATCCGCCAGATCCAACCTCACTCCGGCTGGTACCATGAAATCCATCCCGAGGATGGCGTCTTGACCAGCGAGATCTCCAACCCAAATATCGAACCAGTACACCAAACAACCTGCCAACGTGATCTTGATTCGCGTTCTCCCGTTCGTACGGTACACGCCTTCACCAATCCCAACACAATCTTGGATCCGACTCCCATCCACTTGGCACCCAACCTTACGAGCAAAGGCGGTATCCAGTATAGACACCTCGGCACCACTATCTAGGAGTAGGGTTGCTTTTTCACTGTTGATCTTGCCCCCTACCTTGGCTTGTCTGAACCACTTTCCTGGGGCATGGTACTTTCAGTATCCACGGGACTCCCCTGTTAGCAGATCCATGGATCTAACATCCTCAGATCCACGGGATCCAGTGACCTGACAGACCTTAGGTGGATCTGCAGTGACCTCACCCTTGGTAGGCTCAAACCATCGACCATGTTGTCGTTTCTCCCAGTACCCGCGCGCCTCTCCCCTTTGTAGATCCAGGGTTATAAGGCTTCGGATCTGGCAAATTCATCCACTTGGCAACTGACACTTCATGTAGATCACGTGTATTATCGACTGGATCTAGGGTCCTGCTACCTGGATCTAGCGATGTCTTGTTCACAAATGCATAAATGCAGTACCTAGAACGCTCGGCTCGTACCGGATTCAAACCCGGCGAGCGTCCTAGTTTAACATCTTCTCGGCCACTTCTTGCAACATCCCTCTGTGCTTGGCTGGATCAAACCATTGGCGGATCTGGTTGTAGAATTCTTCCATCGGACACTTGCCGACGTCGTGAATCTCGCCACACCCGCGACACACGTAGAAGCAATGATCTCCGGGATGACCTTTCTTGCCACACTTCTCACAGACCAGATATTTCCAACATCCAGATTATGTGTGCTTCCGGGATCCGCACTGTGAACACCTGACTTGTGCTGCCCCGTCCATGAGATCTCGGGATCTGTACATCCCACGGTCTCCGGGTACGGTATCCCCCGGTCGAGAGTTGTCTCCTGTCTTCGCCGTTCGATCGTTGGATGCAGTGAGACAGACCCGACGGTAATCTTCAGGGTCGGAGTCCGAACCGTCGGATCTTGATTCAGTTCCTGAGTCAGACGCCGTGACTTGGTGGACACGTCGAGCTGGGGCCGTGGGCGTCGGAGCCTTTTGGCGATACTTGCCGGATCCGACCGCCGCCTTCTTCTGGCGGTGTTTCGCGCGATCCACAGCCCGCAGCACTTCTTCAAGCTCATCTGCGTCTGGAAGACGTAACAGGGTCAGCCTGTCGGCCAGATCCACATCTCCCAACGCCTCGATGAAATGATCCACATGTTCCCGCAGTACCTTGGATCCCCCATCCTTGATCTTCAACTTGGCCCGTAGACCGGCCACATTTAGTCGATGTAGGTATTCTAGCGGGGATTCATCCGATCTGCGGCGAGCATGGTAGTATTGTCGTGCCACCGACACTTCCAATCCACAGTACTGGGTCTGGAAACTGCGCAACAAATCTGGCCACTTGTTCCTGGTGGATCTGCCCAGCTGCCGATACCAGTTCCTGGCTGGCCCCGCTAGCAGATCCGCAAAGGTCAGACACTTCTCAGCATCCGACGCTTGATTTCTCATGAGGGCCGACTTGACTTTGCTGATCCATGTTCTCGCTCGGGTCCTCGTCTTCCGTGAACTCCTTCAGATCCGATATGGCTGAGATCCGTACCCTCTGGATCATGGACGATCCACCCGTCCCGGCTGCGGCTGTTGCTACCGCCGCTGGTGAAGGGGAAGGGCCATCCAGATCATCTGGGTCGAACTCATCATGGGAGTTGTCTCCCTCCACTGACTCCATCTCCACGTCTCGTGCCCCATGTTCGTGGAGCACTTGCGCTTGTGGCACGGGCGCTCTCATACCCTTTTCGACCACGAAACGACTCATCGCAGCTTCGAAGTGTCGCTGCAGGGTGCCTGAGGAAGTGTCGGAAGAGCCTGTGGCTGTCTGGTCCACTGGCGAGTCAGGATCCGTGAGGTGATTACCTTGAGCCCGATCTGACGATAACCCCACTGGATTCTTACCGGATCTGGCTCGATCCTGGCTGGATTGTATCATATCACGGGTAGGGCGTACTGGATCCCGAGTATTCACGTTCAAAGGGACTTCCTGTCACCGGATCCTCGCCCGCGCTTTCAAAATGGGATGCCCCGGAGGGTCCTAGAGTCATGCGTCGGGGCTCGGACGACGTGTCGGACCCATCCTCCGCCGCGGATTCGTAGTTCGAGGACGCAGCTTGGCTGATCCTCGGCGACGACACTGGATCCATAGTGCGCGACCTTTCTCCGGTGATGGCCTTAACTCTGGCAAATAGGTCCCGCGTCGCGGATACTATGAGATCCAAGTCTAGCTCGAAGATATCCTCTGCGTCGAACACCCCAGCTACGATGCCTGACTCCGTAAAGCAAACGTAATAGATCTTTGACTCCCACCAACTTGTTCGACGTTTTCGTTGGTGCTTTCTCCGGTTCCCTTGGATCTTCGATCTGTCGTGGATTCAGGATCCGCATGATAGGATTCTGGATGCAGAAAATCGCGTAAAGCTTGGTGGCGATACACCAACTCGAGATCCTTGTCGGACCAGCTTGACCTGGATCCAGCTTGGTCTTCTTCCTACTATGGAGCTTGCATCTTCTTCCGCGTAGTCTTACTCGTTTTCGTCTTCTTTCTCGTTTCTTCGACTAGCGGGGTTGGGTTTAGGCACAGTGTTGGCTTAACCGGTGAATCTGCAAATGCATAACCGTTTTCGCCTTCACTTTTCCTTGTTTTGTTAGCGGATCTTGAGGTTGCGTCAAGATCCGCAGGGGTCCCCGA
>NW_003306658.1:0-3381 GCF_000142945.1 Phytophthora infestans T30-4
GAGTTGTGCATGTCAAGCTAACTGAATGCAGTGCAGATAGCTGCCAGCGCGCTTTACGGAATCAATGTGGGTGTCGAGTTGAGGGAAGAAGCCGAGCATCCCGATCTCGTCACGCTGAACCGACTAGACGAGGTGGTGGTGGCTGGATCCGAAAAACGGACAGTACAGGTAATGGCTGTCACTAGGTCCAGAGGAAGGATTGGATCCAGCCACCAGATCCTCGTGGAAACATTTGTGAAGGGGGTCCGCATCGAGCGGATCCTCAAAGCACAGAACAAGGAAGCGTGGATCCTAGGACTAAAGAAATATCTGATGGGGGATGTACGAGACCTGAGTCGGGAGGATACCAAATACTACAGTAGTATCGCTACGGATTACGCAATGGATCTGAATGACTTGCTCTTCTATTGTCCCCCTACGAAGAGAGTCGACGAGGATCGGGATGGATTGATGAGACTGGTGATGCCAAAAACCTTACAACAGGACGTCCTACATCACTATCACGCTAGTTTCGAAGGCGGAATCAGGGTATTGGTCGGACCTACCAACGGATCCGGGAATGTTTTCACTGGAGGGGACTATTCAAGAGCGTACAACGGTATGTCGGGGAATGTGTGGATTGTGAGACAGGCAAAGGCAGGCCCACAATCGAAGGGGAGTCACCTGGGAATGTCCAAGCGACTTACCCTTTCCAAATCATAGCCATGGATCATATCCCCTCGTTGCCCAAGTCGTTCAAAGGAAACACAGAATTGTTGATTTGGGTGGACCTGTTTACCGGATACGTGGTAGCCAAAGCTAGTGCGTCTAGAACTGCGCAGACCATTGCTGAATCGTACGAGGAGTGCGTTTTTCGAAGATTTGGGGCTAGCGAGATGATTGACATGATCGGGAGCCAGGCTTTATGTCCGATTTCTTTCGAGCCTTCAACCGGATCCTGGGGCAGAGACAGCAGGCGACTATGACATATCGTCCCCAAGCCAATGGATCGGCCGAACGCATGGTACAGACGATCACGATGGCGCTCAAGATGTATGGTCAGAACTTGGATTAGAGGGATTGGGATGAGTACGCAGAACGACTCACCTTCGCAATGAACACCGCCCAGGACAGGATCCGGGGCGATACTCCATTTTACTTGGTACATGGGTGGGATCCTAAATCTACCCTAGAAGTGGCCATTCCGGTATGTAGCACCAAGAAGAGAAACCGAGATCCCAGACGATGGCGATACCAAGTCCAGAAATATTACCACAAGCCAGATCCCAAGTGAACGAACGACTGCGGAGTGCGATACAGGATCGAGCGGATCGACACAACAAAGACGCTCGTCCCCATCAAATCCAAGTGGGATCGCAGGTGTGGCTATATTTAGATCGGGTGCAGGAAGGGTACGCCCGCAAATTGGCCCATCTATGGCACGGACCGTTCCGGGTGAGCGAAAAGATAGGGGAGCATGCGGTGAAGTTGGAAACGGCAGGTACCGAATATCGCTTGCTCCCTGTAGTACACGTATCCAAACTGAAGTTGGTCAGGAAATATCCGGACCGGCCGCAAACCCGTCTTTCGGTGGATGAATCCGACCGGGAGGATTTCGACGAAGTACTCCTACCTGAAGATAGTTGGAAGGTGGATCTCGAAGCCGACGAGTTCGAAGTCGAGAAGATCACCGATATGAGGTCAAGGAAGCGAACTAGGTACGGACGGATTTACCGTGAATTTCTGGTGTACTGGCGTGGATATGACGAACCCAGTTGGGTAGACGAGACAGATCTGAACTATGGAGCATTACTCTATGATTCTTGCGGGATCGTACGAATCGGAACAGATTCGGCGTGATGCAGTCTCATGAAGAAGAGTAGGGAGAGGAGCCATGGGTGTGAGTCGGTCATGTCGATGGGAGTATGAAAAAGGACCCCCAGGAAGGGTGTGGGTCAGGAGGAGGAGGATCACTGGTGTGAGCTGGTCATATTGGAAAGAAAGAGAAGAAGAATCCACAGGAAGGGGTGGATCAGGATGAAGAGGTGAATGTTTATGCATAATGAGTGACGCTTTACGTGCAAAGAGTCCCAAACCAAACGCGAGTTTTTCGGGGCTCGGATCATACTGGTCTAACTGAGACTCGGTCGTAAGAAGTGTATTCGGCCCAAGTCCGAGCGCGGATCCAACCCGGATCCCGAAATTGTAACGGATCCAGGTGTATGCTGAAAGGGTGGATCCAGCCCAGATCCAGGCGTACCCTGAAAGGGTGGATCCAGCCCAGATCCAGGCGTACGCTGAAAGGGTGGATCCAGCTCAGACCCAGGCGGACGCTGAAAGGGTGGATCCAGCCCAGATCCAGGTGTACGCTGAAAAAGTGTATCCGGCCCGGATCAGGTGTACGTCGGAGGGCTCTGACATAGCTTCTCAATCAACAAGAGAATGTTAAAGACATATTCAGGTAGAATGTTAAAGACATATTCAAGTAACGAAGAGTGAATTATGATAGCTTATGTAAAAAGGCTAGCTCGACTCAGCTTCCAGCCGCTACTTACTACTACGAAGCGGATCCACGAGGACTGGAACTGGGGGCGCAGCGGGAAAGAGCGGTATGGATCAGGTGGTGTGGGGGCTGAACGTTGAAGAACTTGCCCGCCAAACGCTGGATCCGGTGTCCTGGATGTTGGCTGGGGTTCCCCCGAAATTGGGTGCGCCAAGGCTCGACTTCGTCAATCTCTTACAGAGCCGCCACTAAGCTCCTAGGTTCCGGGCGGTGGAGGCTGGGATTTCCCAAGTTGGCTTGACGAGATACGGATCCCGGAAACCACGTTACCTTATCCCCGCGTCGAGGAAGGTGCAAGAAGGATGGATCCAACAAGATATACACGTCACACCAACCGTCTTGGATCGCTAGCACGAAGATCACGGAAACCTTCTTCCAAGCCCGACCGGCGTGACTGCTTCTGTTACCGCGCTGCTTGTTGAAGTTCGACAGCCATGTCAAACTCCGCAGTCGGGCACGAGAGACAGGGAACCGATGGGAGCCTTCCCATATGGCAATTCGGTGTTTGGAAACGAAATCTCGGAAGGCACCAACGAACAGCCCGAGACGTCCACCGACGTCACCTCGGAAGCTAACAGGATCCACCAGCGTGGTCGTCAAAATATTCCATGGTGCGGTATTATGTAACTCTTCCACGTGAGATCTGGTGACGAGCGAATCCACATATCCGGACGTCGGCATGTCATCCTCTTCGCGAGGGAATATCCACTCAGTACGGAATTGCAGCTCAGGGAATAGGACGGTGATCTTCATGGTAGCGATGTCGAACCGGTTCAATTTCTTTGCGGACCAGGCTCGATGGCATTTGTGGCGAAAGCCACAGGCGCAAGCCGACCAGG
>NW_003306659.1:0-3381 GCF_000142945.1 Phytophthora infestans T30-4
TAACAGATCTCGAGCGCTACCTATATTTCTGCTCGCTGGATGCAGCAAGCGGCTTCTGGGCGGTCATGATGACCTTGCGAGCGCGTAAAGTGTCAGCGTTCGTCTGCGCACTAGGACATTTTGAGTGGTTACGCATGCCCTTTGGGTTAAAGAACGCGCCGATGATCTACCAGCGTATGATTGACAACGCACTCTGGGGGTTCGTTCAACCTAAAGGAGATTGGTTTAAATACTCGGAGAGGATGCGTTTAGCTGAAGAACAGGCCAAGGAACGTCGTAGACCAAGCGCCGAGGGTTCGTTTCAAACGAAGTTCGCGGCAGACCGCGAAGCACCGGTAGAGACCGACCCTGTACTACAGCTCGTCAGCAGCCCCGTCGCTGACATGTTTATGAACGGGGAATCAGACGAATCATCGCTGATACCTGTATTTGGTCGACGGTCGTTTGTGGATGACATTTGCTTCGGTGGCGAGGATTTCGACAGCTGCCTGGCGACGCTGGACCGATTGCTGGCAAGATTTGCACAGTGTCGGATCAGCATTAGCTTCACCAAGAGCATCTTTTGCCAACCCAAGGTGGACTTTCTGTCGCATAAAATTTCGCCAGAAGGTATCAGAGCTGACCCCAAGAAGCTTGCGGCCATCACCGAGCTTTCGTTTCCAACGAGCAAGAAGGGCATGCAGTCGTTTCTTGGAGCGGTTAATTACTACAGCCGCTTCATTCAAGACTTCGCGGTCTACGGTGCGGCGCTGTACCAGCTCAAGGATGAAGACTTTGTCGTTGAAGGTGGCCTTTCTGTGGCACGTCGTTCCTTCAAAAAATTGAAGACGAGTGTATCACATTCACCCATCCTCAGGCACTTCGATCGGTCGAAAGAAGTTCACGTCATGCTCTTTGCGAATGAATGGGCGTTGAGCACTACGCTAATGCAAGAACATGAAGGCAAGTTACACCTTGTACGGTTCCTCGGTCGGGTGCTCAAGGAGGCCGAGATGAACTACCATCCAGCTGAGAAGGAAGTTTTGGCGTTACTTCTGCTGTTGAAGATCTGTTACGCCCAGCTGGCAGGAAAGACGCTACATGTCTATACGCAATTCTCGACGTTAGAGTGGGTGCATAAGTCGAAGTCTCTCTTCGGACGCGCGGTCCAGTTCGCAGTGCTGCTATCGCAGTGGCACCTGAAGGTGCAGCGCGTGAAGGAGAAGGATGTCGCCTTTGCGCAGCTACTGCAGTCAAGCATCACGAGCTTCGTTGACCTGGAAGACTCGCTCGCGCCGGTGGCGCCTCCAAACAAGGGTTCCCCGACTATTCGAATGGACCCCGCGTTGCTGTACGCCCAGGCTTTCCCGTAATTACAGCGGATTCGTCATGTCTTTTGACGGATCAGCGAAGACAGAGAAGTACGGTGGCTACGGGAAGTTGTTTCATGGGTGCTGTGGAGCCTTCCTGAGTGGAAGGTAGTGATTGCTGCAAACGCTTACCTCTCGGCTACCACGGTGAATAAGGCATAGTATACAGGTATGATAAACGGTGTCAAGGCTGCTATTGCGCACGGTGCCGAGCATTTAGTCATCGTTGGGGACTCAAGGCTCGCGATTCAACAATCACTAGGGGTGATCGCATGCAGGAAGGAAACTTTGCTAGCGCTGCTGAATACTCACAAGGAGCTCACGGCCAAGCTTCGATCAGTTAAATATCTTCACGTTGTACGAGAATACAACGCGGCCGCGGATTCGTTAGCCACTGAAGCGCTAGAATCAAAGGTCAGTCGGGTAATCTTGGCTGAACTCGCAAGTCGGAATTGGCATCGCTGAACCGCATCCAGGAAATGATCTACGAGCCGGGATGAAGACTCGGTAGATGTTTCGTCACGAGGAGCAGAGCGTCAAGTACATGTACTGTCAGGCAGCGAGTCTTCAAAGTGGAAAACGTTCGAAAATTTCGTGGTTGATTACAGCTCACCAAAGTGCGATTATGGTAATATAGCAGTGATGACTCGGCGACAGACGAAAGCCAAGAAACGCGTCTGGTTTGCAGATGAACACTCGGAGGAGGTCTCAAAAGCTCAAGAACAGAATGAAGAACGACGAGAAACGTCCACCGAAGATTCAATCGGCGAAGATTTGCCAGACCATTCTCACCAGACTGTACCAGCGGCATTTTCTCGATGCGGAAGATGTTGACCCGGTAGCGATACAGCGGGAACGACGCAGACGGATACTGGTGGCACAAGACGAGGAGCAGAAGTGGTTTAACATCAAGAAGGTGCTTCAGGGCCAAGCAGAAGAGCTGAGTTACAAAGAAGCTCGAGATGCCTGGAAGTATGCTGACCGGTTCGTATTGTCTGAAGACGGCGAGCTTCACTATCTTGGATTCAATCGTCGGTACGACCACGGTTGGCAAGAGGAGACCAAGCTGCGGCTTGTGGTACCAACAACGATGATTCAAGAGGTCTTGCAGAACTGTCACGACTCGCTGGAAGGAGGACATCAAGGTGTGGTGAGAACGTTCCATCGCGTTAAGTCCGATTATTATTGGATCGGCTTGTACGCTGACGTGGAAGAGCATGCGAAGTCATGTCCGGATTGCAGCTCGAGTAAAAGCCGTCCGCAGCTTCGTGGATACTCGCCTGGCAATGCACTAGCTGAACGGCCGCTCCAGATCGTACCGATGGACTTTGTGATCCCCACTACTGAAAACCTCACAAGGGCAACACGGCGTTGCTTCTATTTCCGTGCTCGTTCACGAGATTCGTTATTGCTAAGGCTATGTCGGATACAACGGCGCTGAGTGTTTCTCAAGTGTTCGAAAAATTTGTGTACCGACGGTTCGGAGCCCCATCTTTGATCAGGCACGACCGCGACCCACGCTTCATAAGCGAGGTTTTCCAAGCGTTCGCGGAGATGATGCAGTCAAGGCCACGAGCGACGTTGAGCTATCGGCCACAGGCTAATGGACAGCAGGAAGCTCGGGGAATGGGTGATGGGTTTCCTTAGCGGTTTTTAGCGGGAAAACACCCTCTTTAAACCACCAAAAAGGGGGGAGAAAAAATTTCCGCCAAAAAAAGGGGTTTTAAAAATTTTTTTTTTCTCTTTTATCACTTCTCAGGACACTACGAGGAAAGAAACCCCGTTCTACCTCGTTCATGGTTGGGATACGCAGTCGACTTTGCGGGCGATGTCGTCATCACTCAAACGAGGACTCGGCAAGCAGTCTGACGCACTGGCGTGGCGGCGTGAGATCAAGCGACAACATGAGGTCGCCCTCACTATGGCCAAAGAATATCAGGCTGTAGAAAAGGAGCGAAGGGCTAAAAAGCATAATGATGCCCTGAGTCGACTGGAAAAAGCCGCTGTACCTCAACCAAGTGGAAACGAACAC
>NW_003306660.1:0-3382 GCF_000142945.1 Phytophthora infestans T30-4
AGCTGCATAAGCTAATTCGATTCTACCTTGACGTCCCTACGAATCGGCGCATCGACTCGATCGTATCGGCATACTTTCACGGTAAGTACGAGCTAACAGCTACTGATGTATCTGACTTTTAACTGACTACCCTTCACCTCACTCAGTTTCTGCAATTAGCTGCCTATCGACGAGTCTGGTGATTGCTCCGAGATAATGAAGCGACGTTCTAGCTCGTCCGGTAGCTAGTATGACGTACTAGTTATGTCAACTATCTTGTACATCGTCTCATATTATCTTCTGACTATCAGAGACTCATATCATATACACCATGCATCATGTTCTATTCTATCATACTACTTTGCCTCTTTATTTTTTTGCTCTCTCTCATTACGCCTATACAGATCACTGCACCACACGCTACAACTACCACCAACCATAGTCATACTAGTTTTCTCTCCATTTCTACTCCTTTCTACCCCCCTCCTCCTCTCTCCCTCACTCGACTTGGAGGCCCCATTATGACCTACAATACACTCTCACTCCTAAACCCGCCCCAAGCACACCCCTTCCATTCTCATTGCCGGCTTTCGCGCTTCACGTCCCCCTCGACAAGTTCAACGGTGACTACTACGCCATCTGGAACCGCTACATGAGTGGCGTGTTTCTACCCAAGTCGGCATGGCACTTGTGAACCGGGAAACGACGCCGAGCTTCACGGACATCCGGACCAAGGACCGACTACGTCAAGGCGAGCAACATTGCGTTCGGACTGATGTTGCTCCACATGAACGCGGACTACCATCACGTGGTTGATGACTGCGAGGAAGCGTGGGGCGCGTGGACGCGCTTGAAGACGCTGTATGGTGGGTCGCAGAAGGCTGGTCGCATCTACCTGAAGCGCCAACTCTTCAGCATGGAGATGTCGGAAGGCGGCAATGTCTTGCATCATTGCAATGAGGTCCTCAACATCAGCGCCAAGCTCAGCAGCATCGGCGCCAAGATGGAGGACGATGACGTGGCTATCTGCTTACTGCGAGGTCTCCTCTACCTCGCGAAACCGCGAGGGCTCTTCGTCCAACAACGTAGCACAAGCCATGCAGAGAGGGCCATCGCTCGCTCTGTGCACTGCTTGTGTCGTTGCTGTTTTGTCTACGACTGTGACGTGGGGCCAGTCTCTTGGCGCCACCAAGAGGTGTGTGAAGACCTCGCTCACGTCGAATCCACGTCGACGCTTGACTGATTGGGCCAGCCAGTCAATCTCTGGCTGATATCGCGCAAGCCAAGGGATGCCCAGGATGCAGTCAAACGCGTAGTTCATCTCGATCACCAAGAAGTTGTCCTTGCTACGGAAGCCGTCGAACGTGTACGACAAAGACACGTCACGCCGCGCAACGCGGCGAGCCTTACCATCTGCGAGTTTGACTTGGATCTCGCCCGGACCATTCCGGACGCGGACGGTCTTGGGTAGTACCGACAAACATGACGCGCGAAAGAAGTTGTTGGTCGCTCCTGAGTCAAGGAGCGCGCGCAGTGGTCGCCGGGCACCGGTGACGTGGAGGCTGACAATGATCAGTCTCGAGTCGCCCGGCGTAGTGGTGGCATTGGTGTGTGCTTGGAGCACGGGAGGGCTCGAAGGTTGGGCTGCCACCGGAGGGCCCGGTCCTTCGTTAAAGCCAGTAGGGCGCCCCACACCTACTGGTCCTGGTCGTTTTTTGAATGAGCGACCGAGGAGTGTTCCGCGTCGACGTGAGAGACGACGAAAGCTGGCACGCGGCACTCCGCTGCGCGATGACCCTTCTTCCCACAGCGGAAGCAAATGAGGGAGCGATTGCTTCGCCCAGCGCTGCCGCGGGAGGACCCGCGACGTCGATTGCTCGACGCGTTGATGGCGTCGATCTCCATGGGCTCGGGGGTAGACTCTCAGGCTTCCGCAGGTATGGCTGCGGCGTACGATGCAGCGACCATGTAATCCTCGCGAATCGCGAGTGCAAACGCCTCCTCGAGAGAGGAGGGATCAGCTCTGGTGAGGCAGTAGCGGGTCATACCCTCGCGCATGCCGAACACAAATACGTGGACTTGCGAGGCCATGTCGATTGGCTTGGTCACGATGCATGACGCCAGATGTCGCGTCTTCTGGACGTAATCACGCATGGACATCTGCCCTTGCCGCAGAGCGAAGAACTCTGCGCGAACGCGAGACTCATCTTGCGGGGGCTCGAACGCGAGGCGCAAGTCGCTCTGGAGAGTTTCCAGAGTCGGTAAAGCCTCGGGGTCGACAACCAGCTTCCCGAGGGCTCATTCTTTGGCCTTCCCGGTTAACCGGGAGAGGGCGAAGTTCATCTTGGCGGATGACGCTTCGATGCGTCGCGAGGCGATAGCGATGTCGATCTCGCGGAACCACCGGTTAAGCGGGAGCCGGTTTTCACCGGCGCCAGAATACGTAGACGTCTTCTTCTTGACGACGTCATTCTGGGATGGACGCAAGGGAGTTGACACCCGCCGATTCGCATCGGCGAGCTCGCGTTCCATGAACTCTTGTGCTGCAAGACGTTGCTGGTCGGGCGTCGCTGAGCTCAGCAGCGATGCGACGACAGCGTCTCCGGACACCGCCACGAGGCGGTAAAGCGCTTCCCACTCCACGCGAGTCAGATGGGGGAATGCAGCATGCTCCGGGTCGCCCCGGAGATCTGGACTTGGCTCATCGTAGACTTGGTCGTTGGAAGGACTACAAAGTGCTACCAGGTGTATCGGGGTAAGAGATACCGTTACTAGCTTACACTATAGTGCGGAGGAAGCTCGCAATAATAAAACCAAGTCTTAGGTTTGTGTCAAATTCAACTCTGATTTATTTAGGACCAGGGCGGCTACCCCTGGCCTCGTGTGAACCACTCAAACACATGTCTATATCTGATTGGTCAATAAGCGAGTCTGGCTCCTCACTATCAACCAATCAGATGATGACACTTTGGCACACGCTACCCGTGTGCCACTTTACCTACTTATGTAATAACTAAAGAAATATCTACCTACTTATGTAATTGGAGTTGGGCCCATTACATCCTAGGACTAAAGAAGCATCTGATGGGGGATGTACGAGACCTGAGTCGGGAAGATGCCAGATCCTACAGCATTATCGCTACGGATTACGCGGTGGATCTGAATGACTTGCTCTTCTATTGCCCCCCTACGAAGAGAGTCAACGAGGATCGGGATGGATTGATGAGACTGGTGATGCCGGAAACCTTACAACAGGATGTCCTACACCACTATCACGCTAGCTTGGAAGGCGGACATCAGGGTATTGGTCGGAGTACCAACGTATCCGGGAATGTTTTCACGGGAGGGGACTATTCAAGAGCGTACAACGGTATGTCGGGGAATGAGTGGATTGTGAGACAGG
>NW_003306661.1:0-3383 GCF_000142945.1 Phytophthora infestans T30-4
CATTATGCTTTTTAGCCCTTCGCTCCTTTTCTACAGCCTGATAATCCTTGGCCATAGTGAGGGCGACCTCATGTTGTCGATTGATCTCACGCCGCCACGCCAGTGCGTCAGACTGCTTGCCGAGTCCTCGTTTGAGTGATGACGACATTGCCCGCAACGTCGACTGCGCATCCCAACCATGAACGAGGTAGAACGGCGTTTCCTTCCTCGTAGTGTCTTGAGAAGTATTAATAGCAAATACTAGCTTCTCCGCGATTTCGTCCCAATCTTGCTGTAGAGGGTCTTCCGCGTACACCCGTACGGACCCCATCACTGACTTCACCGAGCGTTCCTGCTGTCCATTAGCCTGTGGCCGATAGCTCAAAGTCGCTCTTGATCTTGACTGCATCATCTCTGCGAACGCTTGGAACACCTCGCTCATGAAGCGTGGGTCGCGGTCATGCCTTATTAATGATGGGGCTCCGAACCGACGGTACACACATTCTTCGAACACTTGGGCAACACTCAGTGCAGTCGTATCTGACATAGCCTTGGCAATAACGAATCCCGTGAACGAGCACTGAAATAGGAGCAACGCCGTGTTGCCCCTACGAGATTTCGGTAGTGGGATCACAAAATCCATCGAGACGATCTGGAAAAGTCGATCGGCTAGCACGTTACCAGGTGAGTATCCACGAAGCTGTGGACGGCTTTTACTCGAGCTGCAATCTGGACATGACTTCACATGCTTCTTCACGTCAGCGTACAAGCCGATCCAATAATAATCGGACTTAACGCGGTGGAACGTTCTCACCACACCTTGATGTCCTCCTTCCAGCGAGTCGTGACAGTTCTGCAAGACCTCTTGAATCATCGTTGTCGGTACCACAAGCCGCAGCTTGGTCTCCTCTTGCCAACCGTGGTCGTACCGACGATTCAATCCAAGATAGTGAAGCACGCCGTCTTCAGACAATACGAACCGGTCAGCATACTTCCAGGCATCTCGAGCTTCTTTGTAACTCAGCTCTTCTGCTTGGCCCTGAAGCACCTTCTTGATGTTAAACCACTTCTGCTCCTCGTCTTGTGCCACCAGTATCCGTCTGCGTCGTTCCCGCTGTATCGCTACCGGATCAACATCTTCCGCATCGGGAAATGCCGATGGTACAGTCTTGTGAGGATGGTCTGGCAAATCTTCGCCGAATGAATCTTCGGTGGACGTCTCTCGTCGTTCTTCATGCTCCTCTTGAGCTTTTGAGACATCCTCCGAGTGTTCATCTGCAAACCTGACGCGTTTCACGGCTTTCGTCTGTCGCCGAGTCATCACTGCTATATTACCATAATCGCACTTTGGTGAGCTGTAATCAACCACGAAATTTTCGAAAGTTTTCCACTTTGAAGACTCGCTGCCTGACATTACATGTACTTGACGCTCTGCTCCTCGTGACGAAACATCTACCGAGTCTTCATCCGGCTCGTAGATCATTTCCTGGATGCGGTTCAGCGATGCCAATTCCGACTTGCGAGTTTCAGCCAAGATTACCCGACTGACCTTCGATTCCAGCGCTTCAGTGGCTAACGAATCCGCGGCCGCGTTGTATTCTCGTACAACGTGAAGATATTTAACTGATCGAAGCTTGGGCGTGAGTTCCTTGTGAGTATTCAGCAGCGCTAGCAAAGTTTCCTTCCTGCATGCGATCACCCCTAGTGATTGTTGAATCGCGAGCCTTGAGTCCCCAACGATGACTAAATCCTCGGCACCGTGCGCAATTGCAGCCTTGACACCGTTTATCATACCTGTATACTCTGCCTCATTCACCGTGGTAGCCGAGAGGTAAGCGTTTGCAGCAATCACTATCTTCCACTCAGGAAGGCTCCACAGCACCCATGAACAACTCCCGTAGCCACCGTACTTCTCTGTCTTCGCTGATCCGTCAAAAGACATGACGAATCCGCTGTAATTACGGGAAAGCCTGGCGTACAGCAACGCGGGGTCCATTCGAATAGTCGGGGAACCCTTGTTTGGAGGCGCCACCGGCGCGAGCGAGTCTTCCAGGTCAACGAAGCTCGTGATGCTTGACTGCAGTTGCTGCGCAAAGGCGACATCCTTCTCTTTCACGCGCTGCACCTTAAGGTGCCACTGCGATAGCAGCACTGCGAACTGGACCGCGCGTCCGAAGAGAGACTTCGACTTATGCACCCACTCTAACGTCGAGAATCGTGTATAGACATGTAGCGTCTTTCCTGCCAGCTGGACGTAACAGATCTTCAACAGCAGAAGTAACGCCAAAACTTCCTTTTCAGCAGGATGGTAGTTCATCTCGGCCTCCTTGAGCACCCGACCGAGAAACCGTACGGGGTGTAACTTGCCTTCATGCTCTTGCATTAGCGTAGTGCTCAACGCCCATTCATTCGCAAAGAGCATGACGTGAACTGCCTTCGACCGATCGAAGTGCCTGAGGATGGGTGAATGTGAAACACTCGCCTTCAATTTATCGAAGGAACGACGTGCCACAGAAAGGCCACCTTCAACGACAAAGTCTTCATCCTTGAGCTGGTACAGCGCCGCACCGTAGACCGCGAAGTCTTGAATGAAGCGGCTGTAGTAATTAACCGCTCCAAGAAACGACTGCATGCCCTTCTTACTCGTTGGAAACGAAAGCTCGGTGATGGCCGCAAGCTTCTTGGGGTCAGCTCTGATACCTTCTGGCAAAATTTTATGCAACAGAAAGTCCACCTTGGGTTGGCAGAAGATGCTCTTGGTGAAGCTAATGCTGATCCGACACTGTGCAAATCTTGCCAGCAATCGGTCTGTGGTGTAGCGGGATCAGCAAAATCTGCGAGATTGCCAGATCCAACTTACCAACTGCGCCCAGACACCGACTAACGGAGGGGGTCCCCCGATGATCCGTGTTCTGCTGAACTTTCCTCACCTTGTGTACCCGTCGGTAGGGCGGGATCTTGCTCTCTCGGTAACTTCCGAAGAGTTCAAGTGGTGAAGCTTGAGTGTCTTGGCTAGACGTGGGGATGGGGTGGAGCAGCAGTGGAAAATCTTCAATCTGCGTCCGTGGATGGTTCCGAATCCTAAGCGAATATTCGAGCTTATGGATCCAGGGCCTAGATCGTGGATCTGGCCGTAGGGTTGCCTTGCGGGTGTGTTCCCTTGCCTTTGTAGTTCCTTTGCGATGTACTTGCCGCCTCCTGTGACCGGATCTTGAAAGTTGAGAGCCTCTAGGGTGTAACCGACCAAGTAGTAAATTCGGTTAACCTGTCGGATCTGCACAAGTAAAGGAAAAGCTCACTAGGTTGTAGGATCTGGCCAGTGTATTATCCAGTTATCACTACCAACACTAGATTCGCAATTCCCAAACTTCTCCGAGCTCGTACGGCCAATGTAGTTCCGGTCT
>NW_003306662.1:0-3384 GCF_000142945.1 Phytophthora infestans T30-4
CGTGGATCTTTTCATCGAGAGCGGTGGGAGAGGTGGATCTTGTCGACGAGACTGACACTGTTACTTCCCTCCAAGACGCAGATGACTTGAAGAAGTGCCGCGGGCTGTGGATCGCGCGAAAACACTCCAGAAGCAGGCGGCGGTCGAATCCGGCAAAGTATCGCCAAAAGGGTCCGAGGTCTACGGCCCCAGCTCGACGTGTCCACCAAGTCACGGCGCCCGCCTCAGGAACTGAATCAGGATCCGACGGTTCGGACTCCGCCCCTGAAGATTACCGTCGGGTCAGTCTCACTGCGTCCAACGATCGAACGGCGAAGACAGGAGACAACTCTCGACCGGGGGATACCGTACCCGGGGACCGTGGGATGTACAGATCCCGAGATCTCATGGACGGGACAGTACAAGTCAGGTGTTCGCAGTGCGGATCCCGGAAGCACACAGAATCTGGATGCTGGAAACATCTGGTCTGTGAGAAGTGTGGCAAGAAAGGTCATCCCGGAGATCATTGCTTCTACGTGTGTCGCGGTTGTGGCGAGATTCACGACGTCGGCAAGTGTCCGATGGAGGAATTCTACAACCAGATCCGCCAATGGTTTGATCCAGCCAAGCACAGAGGGATGTTGCCAGAAGTGGCCGAGAAGATGTTAAACTAGGACGCTCGCCGGGTTTGAATCCGGTACGAGCCGAGCGTTCTAGGTATTGCATTTATGCATTTGTGAACAAGACATCGCTAGATCCAGGTAGCAGGACCCTAGATCCAGTCGATAATACACGCGATCTATAACATAAGGTGTCAGTTGCCAAGATTTCTGTTTGGCGCCAAGTGGATGTATTTGCCAGATTCGAAGTTCTGCGTCCAACCCTGGATCTACAAAGGGGAGAGGCCCCGTGGTTATTTGGGAGAAACGCCAACATTGGTCGATGGTTTGAGCCTACCAGGGTGAGGTCACTGCAGATCCATCTAAAGTCTGTCAGGTCACTGGATCCCGTGGATCTGAGGATGTTGGATCCATGGATCTGCTGACAGGGGAGTCCCGTGGATACTGGAAGTATCATGCCCCAGGAAAGTGGTTCAGACAAGCCAAGGTAGGGGGCAAGATCAACAATGAAAAAGCAATCCTACTCCTAGATAGTGGTGCCGAGGTGTCTATACTGGATACCGCCTTTGCTCGTAAGGTTGGATGCCAAGTGGATGGGAGTCGGATCCAAGATTGTGTTGGGATTGGTAAAGGCGTGTACCGTACGAACGGGAGACCGCGGATCAAGATCACGTTGCAGGTTGTTTGGTGTACTGGTTTGATATTTGGGTTGGAGATCTCGCTGGTCAAGACGCCATCCTCGGGATGGATTTCATGGTGCCAGCCGGAGTGAGGTTGGATCTGGCGGATGGGACACTTTGTTTCCCTGACGAGATGCGGATCCAGCTCAGCGGACGGCGGCCTTTGTATGGAGCGAAGATGAGGATCATAAGGGCGGATAAGACCACCTGGATCGAGCCCGGGGAAACTTGGGAGCTGTCAGACCGGTTGAAGTGGGTGGAACATGAGAAACTGTGGGTCACTCGGGGCGAGAAATGGGTACCTACCGTAATCCAAGGACCAGGTCGATCGCAATACCTCCAGGTCACGAACGTCAGCGACAAGAGACTATTACTGGACCATTATGAGGAGATCGGACGATGGTTGGCGAAGGACGGTATCCCTAGGCGACTGAATAGGGTTCAGTGGAATCCGCCCGCTAACAAGAATGGGCCAAATTGTGGTTTTGCGAGGGGCACTAACCGAGATTAGAATTCTCTCGGAGAGAGGGGAAGTCCCCGGGGCGAAACCAACTGGCCCCCTGGGAGATTGGGCACTTTTTTTTACCAATCTCCGAGAAAGATCCCTGCAGAGAGATCGACGGGTTGAGATCCAAGCAATGGAGGTTGAATCCATGACGGGGGACGATCCCCAGAGTCGGCCCTTAGATAACGCAGGGTCGGTGGACGAAGGATTGCAGAGGGCTAAAGCCGAACAGCCGGATCCCGCCGATCCACAAGTGGATCCAAGCTTTCCATTGGATAAAGTGCCTGGATCCCTATCGAGAGTGGCAACGCTAGTCAAACCTGAACTGTCGGGTTTAGACTCGTTAGAGGACCGGCTGGATCCAACCGGTGACTTCCCCAGTACCAGGATACCCGACCCCACGAAGACAGAAGGGATGACGGTCGAAGGAGAGTCGCGGTGCCTGGATCCAAGGGTGGATCAGACAAAGACCGAAGATGAACAAGTCTGCTACCGTGAAGGCGGGGATCTACACGCCGAGGATCTTGGAGAAGGTATGGCGGTAATCCCGGAGGTACCACTGACCACCGCAGGAGGTCACGATTGATGATATCCAAGTGGATCCAGGGGCGAACGCAACTCCACTGAAGTGGATCGTCTGCGTCAGAAGATCTGGGAAAGCCGACCTCTGCTGATCGGTAAGGGTAATGCGTTACCGCCCGCCGCCCGCGGAGTCAAATGTGACATCGATGTCGGCGACGCGAAACCGATCGCTCAAAGGGTGCGGAAGGTGGCACCTCAGTTCCGAGAAAAACTGTCGGATCTGATTAAGGGCCTGCTGCAAGCCAGGATAATCAGCTTCTCAACGTCCCCGTGGGCGTCGCCGGTGGTAATCATCATCAAGAAGAACGGGGTGGATATACGTCTGTGCATTGATTACCGGCTGGGTTAACAGCCTGACTCGATTGATGGTGTATCCGATGCCTCTGATCAATGAGCTGTTGGGAAGATATGGATAAAAGTACTCTTGTACTGCTCTCTAGACATAGACAGTGGTTTCTGTGTGGTTACTATGACGGATCGAGCTCGCGCAATATCCGCATTCATCACACCGTTTGTCCTGTTCGAGTGGACCCGCGTGCCGTTTGTATTGAAGAAAGCACCCCCAGATCTATCAACGCCTCATCGATAACGCCCTCTATGGGTTCACCCGAATACCGGAGCCCGAAACAGGTGGATCCGCGGAAGGTGACGCAGAAGTGGATCCATTCGAAGCGGGGGAGCCAGGAGATCCTCGGACCCCCTCTGTGTTAGGACGCAGATCTTACATCGACGACATTCTGATCCCGGCGGAATCGTGGGATCAGTTGTGCGAGAGAGTGACATCTCTACTGGAGGCGTGTACTAAGAGGAGTCTCTCTATCTTTTATTTTAACACCTTTTGGGGGATGCGCAAGGTGGATTACTTGGGCCATCGAGTTTCCAAGGAGGGATTAGAGGCGAATCCTAAGGACCTGTCTTCATTAGCCGATTTGTCCTTCCCACAGTCGTTACGAGCGATGCAATCCTTCTTGGGCAGTTTGAATTACTACAGTCGGTTTATTAAGGATTACGCCCTGTT
>NW_003306663.1:0-3386 GCF_000142945.1 Phytophthora infestans T30-4
CGGGCGCCCACCATTTCTCCTTTCTAACTCCCCGTCAGAGGTGAACGGCGGCGGCCAGGCTGAGATCGATTACCCTCGACCCGTCAGGCACTTCTTGGGGGTCAAGCGGACCCGCCCTGCAGGCTGGGTTGGTCGACCCTGCCAACTTTCCCCATGAGTCGGAAGCCGAAGTCGGCCGGGGTCTTCTCGCGTGCGTCCTACTTGGTCCACCGAGCTTGCCCGGGCGACATCACTTCGGGCGCCACCAGTCAGCCAAGCTCGGCTGCTCCAGTGGGTCTTTGACTCCCTCATGGCCAGAGTTAACGAGCAAGGGTATGAGCGCCAAGAAGAACTGACCTTCTTGGCGAGGCTCATGGTTTACAGATTTACTCGCTCCGTGGAGCCCTCCGATCCCCGTACAGCGGCGAGCGATCTTGCATGCCGCTTCCGCGGGGGAACTGTTGGATATCTTGAAAGGCAACTATGCCGCTCTTGATTATCCACAGATCATTGGCGACCTCCGAGCTGACAATCAGGCTGTTCAGGAGGAGAACCGCGCACTGACTCGGCGACTGGACTCTCTCGCTCTCAGCAACGTCGACTTGTCCACTCAGCTCTCATCGGCACGACAGCAAGTGTCCCGATTGGAGGCTGCTGCCACGCAGTCGGCCAATCTCCTTGCGTCACTGCGAAAGGCTGTAGCTCTGAGTAAGGCAAAACTTGCTCGGGCCATCGCAGCTGAGCAGAGCAAGGTTGACGCTGCGTTGGGCCAGGCCCAGCTCCATCATCAGCAAGTGTTGGATCGAGACGCCGAGATCGACGTCCTTCTCCGATCCATTTCTGAGAGGGATGCGGCGTTCGTCACCCTTCAGGGCATTGCTTCCAAGCACTTCGAACAGCTGCAGGAGTCGGTGCGGTTGTACAGCTCCACCGGCACTCAACCTTTGCGGCACGCTCAGTCGGTGATCGCTGAGCAGCGGGCGGTGATCTTGCGACAGAAGCGGCTCATCCGTCGGAATGGCATTATTCCGATGCACGACCCTCACATGGCTGCTGCTGCTGGCGGTGGACTGCAGGTTCCTGGACTTGATCCGTCCGACATTCTCCTTAACGCTCGGCTGTGTCGTGTCTTGGAGTCTCGCTTCCCTGAGGTTCTCAACATCCCAGCTGGTGAAACTCGGCGGTTGGAGTTGATTGTCCATCCTCGCCGAGATGCTCCAGTAGCGAGCTCCGTCATCGGTCCTAGTGTGGCTCCCTTAGCTAGTCAAGCGTCTTCGGTGACTTCATTGGCAGACTCGGTGGAGGCTCCAGTCAGCTCAGCGGCGACTACGAGCCAGGCTGAGCCGACTCTTGCCCAGCTTCACCGTACGCCTTTGGCGAACTTGACTTCAACTCAGCGGCTTCGGCGTTATGCCAATCCCAAGTCTCCCACAGCTGCAGGTCCTCGTCATCGCCCACCGGCGCCGCATCCGCCTCAACCGTACGCTTGTCCACTTCCCGGGGAGGATGGACACGAGGCTATCAGTGCCCTTTTGCACTCAAGTTCTCCTCAAGCTACCGTATCCGATGGAGGAAGGCCTCGCTCTGGAAAGTCCCGTCGTCGGACTCGGCGGAAGAAGGTTCGTCACCTTCAGCTGAGTTCCGTTACTCAGCCCGCTGTCTTTGCTCGCTGTGAAGACGACGATGACGCTTCGAGCAAGGGTGAATTCGAGTTTGAGTTTCCTGAGCCGCCCGCCGACACCGTTCCTGCGGTTGCTTTGACGACTTCGGCGGGTTCTTCGTCTTCTGGTCCTCCGGTGACTTCGTCAGTCGCGGCTACTTGTCCACCGCCGAGATCTTCATCCAATGTCGTGGCTTCGCTGTCTGTCCCGGCTACGAGCGTTTGTGCCCCAGGCTCGACCTCGCTCATCTCCGCTGGGTTGCCCCAGTCGAGTGTACCACTCAGCGTCGTGCCAACGGTGGTTGGGTGCTCCCAGTCGCCTTCTCGGGGTCTGAGCGTATCTACCACGCCGACTGACCTAGTGACTCCGGCCGTGAGTGTCCTCAGACCGTCTCTCTTTGTGACCACGGCCGTGTTGACGTCCCCATCTGGGCGCCCTATCCGGAGATCTGCTGCGACCGCCCGCACTGTGACTGCTCAGCTGCTTGAGGACCTCGACGCATCTGACGACGAGGTGTTAGGGTCTGGTGATGGTTCTGCACCGCCCACCGGCTCGACGAATCCTGCCGCTGGGTCGTTCTCGGATCCCATTTCTTTATCCGAGAACTCGGCTGGCAGTCCCTCAGTTTCTGACTCAGCGGCCGAAGATGCTCGTCGTTCTGTCAAAGCAAGGAGCCTTCATGCGGCAATCTTCGGCTCTGACGGCGAGATGAGTGATGAGTCCTTGCCGCCGAGTGATCGCCACTCCTCGCGGCCTTCATCGAAGGATTCCGGTGACGGGACGAGTTCTGCCTCTGCGCCGGCTTCGGGGAAGCAGCAGCATCGCAAACGTCGTGCCTCGTCGAGTCCTACCGGTCACCGGTCGAAGCGATCCAAGAAGCACAAGAAACACAAGAAGCATCACAAGACGCACCGACACCACAAGCATCGACAGCTTCCGTTGACTCCTGATCCAGCTCCGGCTCAATCCATTCCGGCTGCACCTTCGCCGTGTAGGCTCCCGGTTGTATCGATTCTCTCTCAGCCATGCTAAGTCTGGCGGTGGACTCGAGAAGTTTAAGGGCAAGTCGTACACAATGTGGAAAGACAAGCTTTTGACGCACGTCAATCAACTCGACCATCAGTACCAACGCAAGCAGCTGGAAAAGGGCCAGCCTGAAGCGAAGGTGCTCATGGCGGACTTCCTCCGGGGATGTCCGGACAAGCCACCATCACCGACCAATACTATGGATGAGCAAGAGGCGCTCTCTATCAGATGGGACATGATGCACTGGATGAGAGGAAGAGGAGACCTTCAGAACCTCCTCAACCAAGTCCTCCCAGACTTCTTACTAAACACGTTGCCGGACGTGGTGTCCTCAATGGACCCAAGCGAAGTGATTTGGCTCCTGGAAAAGGATTTCGGTCAGGGTGACGCGGCTGGCCTCATCGACTTGATGAGAGCCTGGGCTAAGTTGACACGCGGCCCATGGCGCGACTTAAGGTCGCTGTTCGCGCAACTGAAGAAGGCTAAGAACGAAATCAATAGAAAGACAAAGAAGCTGTTCGATGAGGAAATGGTGACAGAGTCCTGGGTGTGTGTCGAGGTCCTCTCACAGCTGCCTAGCGAGTTCTGGGCCTCTTCGATCTCGCTGAAGAAGGGCGATTTCAATATCGATCAGGTCGAGACAAACACTGCCCAAGATATTTGGAGACAAGTCCAAGAAAGAAGAGGGTCTTATGGATAAGTCCCACCCGATCACCATCA
>NW_003306664.1:0-3389 GCF_000142945.1 Phytophthora infestans T30-4
GGTCTCTTTTGATAAAGAGGTGATCTGTGAACTGCCGATTGATTAAGAGCTTGTTAACTAGCGGAAGCTGACTTCCTCAGTCGCGACAGTGATGTGGGGACGCCAGCACAGCTGGGTTTGCCAGATTTTTCGATAGGAGATCTCTCGGTTGAGTTTCGCACAATATGATACATGTATAATGTTACAGGATGGAATATTACACAATCCTGTAGCATACTATCCATCATTTCGGACCAGAGGTGTAGTAACTAAGTTAGTCTGACTCTCCTCTCTCCATATTTGGTGTGTTTTTAGAGTTTTTTTCTTTCAAAGTTTTTTACAGCTAAAATTATTTAGAGAAAAACAACGAATACTGGTTTTAGTACCGGTACAAAGTCGCCTCGGTTGACGGCACTTGTCGCACCGATTCCGTCTCGATTTCCCCTCAGTCCAGGACTTCTCCCTTGGAGCAGTTGTAGCAACTTCACCTCGGCCGGTTATGGGGCGACGCAAGCCTACAGCAGCGGCCAAGCACGCAGCACTATTCTCGGATGAACGCGTAGTAGTGGGTGTGGATGACCTGATGCTGCTGCCTTCCGTGAGCGAGACGTCCATCCTGGAGAACCTCAAGATGCGTCACGGCTCTGACGTCATCTACTCGTACATTGGCCACGTCTTGGTGGTTGTAAACTCATACAAGTGGTTGGGATATATACGCAAATTAAATTGTGAGAGAGAGAGAGCAAGCCTCACGCAAGCCAGTACGCCTCTCCGCAAGTTCTATTCGATACATAAACTAATATAAACTATACTTTACCTAAGTCAGTGTCGTCGTGAGCAGCACGGCGGCACGGTCGCTCTTGTCCATCGATCATAGTAAACTTGGTATATATACGACGCACAGACAGACAGATGATGCTGCCGCCCATCAATACTGTCAAACTAACATGCATCCACAGACTGCTTGTTCAATGGTCTTTGTCGGATTTGGAATCACTTAATATGACATTGTGAAACGACTTATGGATGGGCGGACGACTCGGTGACTAACTAAATGCCAGCAGTATCGGCCGGCAAGCCATCCACCGGAGGTATTGGCGCCAATGCTCGGAAGCCTACGCACCAGACCAACCCGCCCCACGGCCACAATCCCGCGCTTTATGTCGAAAGCATAAGTGAGCTAGAAGCAAAGAGGCTTGCGATCCAACGGGCAGCAATGGTGATGGCTGGTCGCGCCACAGCTATTCTGAAGTTGCAGCAGCAGCGGGATCCCGATGTCCTTGACCTTCGACCTTACACCGAAGAGATCAGTGATTTTCTTCTGGTCGAAATGGCACACCAGCTTCGAGCCAACCGATCCGTCACTGGCTATTCACTTCTCATTCTCTCCGAATGCAGCGGGTTTACTCCTGTACGTGTAGACGCAATTGTGGGTCAGTCAGGATTCACCAGCTAACAATTTACCCGTTTGATAATTACAGGTGGGCTTGCGCTCTCTTGTGCACGCCGTGGGAGAAACGCTTCGCCAGCTCGATTGTTCGTGCACAACCTTTGTTTCGTCATGATCTTCGAGAGCAACGGTTTGGTCTTCGGGTATGGCCGTCGCTTTACAAGAGCCTGCGTTGGAGGTTCTGTGGCTAGAGCCAACGATGCGAACGAATCCATGATAAGGTTCACCCACAGTAGCTGCACAGCAGTAAGCGGGGACTGCTCAAGAATCACAGCGCCCAAGAATGCCAGGCTGATAGCCACAACGTTGACAGTGAGCTGAAACATGAGGAACTTGGCGATGGAATCGTACACGTTCCTGCCCCACTTGATGGCGCTCACGATGGACGTGAAATTGTCGTCCATAAGGATAATGTCGGAGGCGTCCTTGGCCACAGCGGTTCCACTAATACCCATCGCGAAGCCCACATTCGCCTTCTTTAGAGCAGGAGCGTCGTTCGTACCGTCGCCGGTGACAGCAACAACCTGTGGGCCGTAGGGCATCAGGTTTGACTGCATCAGACCTGTCACTAGCGTATACTTGTCTTTTGGTGACGAACGCGCCATCACACGCAGCAGCGGCCAGATCTTGTCGAATTCCGACTGGATAATGTTCCCGTTCCCGTCCAGGAGCGAGGGTGTCGATGGCACGATGCATTCCTTGCCATCGGATGAAAAAGAAGTAAGCGACTCCCAGCACGAGTCCATCAGCTGATCCGACCGCGACCTGCAGTGCCGTGTGGTCACCAAGGTAGTAGCGACTGTAGGGCACGGGGGTCAACACAAGAGTGGTGAAAAACACCGCGACCGCTTTTTGCCTGGCCGACCAGTGGCGTAGCTGCTCTCCAACGCCCACAATCGTCTCGAGGACAACCCAAGTCCACAGTCCGATAGCGTTCGTGGCGTGGCCCGATGGCAGTCCATTGCTTACGAGACATGAGCCTGCAGGACGTGGACTTTCGTCGCAGTCACCCAGTATCTTCACCAGTATGACAGTGTTGAGTACCGTAAGGATAATCGGCAGCAGGATAGCAAACACGCGCGTGTATCGGCGCGAGCGCACCAGTGCCTCGATAATGATGGCGATAAGCACCAGGTACGGTACCATACTGTAAACAGTGCAGATGACATCCCAGATTGTGATACTGTCGAGTGGCATACTGAGCGAGAAGAATTTGCGCATGATCCAAGTGCCAGTGCACGGCCCGCGTTCGCAACGCTTAGAGTCCTCGCCCCACATCTCACAGCACTGCTCGAACGACGTGCAGCGCACATAGTCCACGCTGTCGTCGTCGCTGTCGTTGCTGGATGCGACACAGGCGGACAGGGAAGCTGCGCTGATAAGAAGAAGCCAACGAGCGATTGTAGAAGACGGCGGCATACTGCACGAAGAAGCCTTGACAATATGCTACCGAATTTTTGAGTGCTGAAAAGTCAGCGCATTTTGATTTCTAACGGAGGACAGGATTACGGGATTTTTTTGGGGACGTGAAGCGGTAACATTTTAGCACAATTTCCCCTGGGAAAACGACCCCCTTGTGTGTCTGCGAAGTAGCCAACATTTTTAATTATTAAACTTAGTTAAAGGAGTGGCCCACGAAATAAAAGCCCCCTACCGAATAGTGTCCTGTGGGGTGATGCTGCACTATTAAATACAAGCCCCTCCTGAATAGAGTCCTTATAAAAACTACCAAATCTGCTATTACAAACAGAGAGAAACACTTTCCCGTCATTTCCAATAATGCCTCATCAAAGGCAGTCAGTTAGCATTGTGCATAAGCAAGAGGTGATCAAGTGGATTAAAGATGTCGTTTCAAGGACCTACTGTACATGGAAATTAACGCTTGGAAAGAGTCAGACCGTGTCGAATACACTCGCTTTGGTGTCCCGTACCCGGGAACGGAGGGGTCATCCAGGAGCTC
>NW_003306665.1:0-3391 GCF_000142945.1 Phytophthora infestans T30-4
CCGGAGACACCTCAACTAGGAGCAGTTGTTTCTGCTTCTCCTCGACAACTGGAGAGCTCGCCAAGTCTGGATAGAAACCGTACTTCGATGGAGACGGCCGTATGCCATACCCCATCGCCTCCCAACACACAGCACGGCCGGCTCCGAAGATCGCCACAGTCGGCGTCATCCCCGAGCGAAGCTAATGAATCCCCAAGTGGTTCACATCAGCCGTCACAAACATCACCGGGTCACACCCAGTTAACAACATTGGCTTGGCAGACTACGCGAAGGAGCTGGCATTCCTGTCGGACCTGACCGAAGAGTTCAGCACGACAATAGACTACACTGCGTCTAATGTTGCTGATCCTAAGTTGTCGACTGATCACCGAGATCGTCTGGTCGCGACGCTGAAGAACCACGAGCAGATCCTGATTGCTAGTGATAACGCACTGCCGCCGCCATCCTACGGCGCGGTATGCGATATCGACACACAGGGGCACGCCCCAATTAAACAACGTGCATGGCGCGTGCCGCTACGATTTCTCGGCAAGCTGTACGAGCTGCTGCGCGCTTTGCTGCGAACAGGACTGATCGTCTTTTCAGATAGTCCATGGGCATCGCCGATCGTGATTGTGATGAAAAAGAACGGGCTGGACATCCGGCTCTGCATTGATTACAAGATGGTGAATGCTATCACCGCGATCATGGAGTATGCAATGCCGCTAGTCGACGACCTGTTAGCAGATCTCGAGCGCTACCTATGGTTCTGCTCGCTGGATGCAGCAAGCGGCTTCTGGGCATAATTTCTTAGCGCAGAGCTTAGTTATTTTAACAAATGAAAAAAAGTGTTATAATGATTCGTAGTTTATTGATGCTTGTCAATTGGACACAAACTGGCGGAATCAAATATCGGACAGCAGCATATACAGCGTGAGTTTCCCGATTCTGGGTTTCTTCTTCCCGTTGTCAGCGCTCGTGATAGAACGAGTCGTCCGTGTCAAGTCGATGGGAGGCAGCTTTCTAGTCACCACGGCACCATTATCTGCACGATCGGCGCCTTTGTGAGACTTCTTATCGAGCAGAGACTTGAGAAACTTCATCTTGAGCAGTAGATCTGGCAGTTAAAGCGGACGACACGCCGGAGATGCAAGAAATGCTGCTTGACGTATGCAAATTTGCGAATGATTCAATGGGCAGCAATTGCAAATTAACATTCCATCGGAATGCATGTAGATCATGCGCGAATATTTGTGGCAAGGGAATCTTCCCGTCTCAATACCGGACATGTACCGCGATCAGTAATGCATGGACTATCCGTGCTCAAACCGGAGCCACGAAACAGCACTAAATTTGTGAAAATTATTAAAGTGTGTCGTTTTGCATCATTAGAGCGTCTCTAAAGGTCGGTCAAAGGCTCGTTCTCAACCGGGCGCATCGCACGGCATCGCATCGCTCACTTCTGTACCGTGCGACCGCATCGGTTGAGAATGATCTGTGCGACGCGGTAAAACCAGCTGCATAAAAAATCGCACCCTAACAGAGGTAAGTGATCCTTTCAGTACGGAAAACTCCACTTCCAGAACGCCCCCTCAGGCAAGCAACCAAGACGCGCACGGTGAGTTCCCATTAATGAATTGGGTTATATAAGTGCTAAACTGACGCTCTCTGTGAAGAATGTCTTCATTTACCAATGTCCCTAGCGAGTCAGCTCAAAAGCCCCAGCAGGGCGTCCAGCGACACTCTTTGAGCCAAATTCTCGAGCATTCGTCACATTCAGTGTGCTCTGCGGCTCCTTCACTTGACCCTACGCATCCAGAGACCGCTACGTATGCTGGATTTCACAGTGGATAAGCACAGCAGCCTCTTGGAGTATAGTTTTTACACCCACCCAGCTCAGAGTCGTTCCAGTCTCTCGTGGCACGGTCTCAGGTGGAAGTTGAGCTTGATAAACGTGATGAATCTGAAGAGGAAAAGAGCTGCAACAATGGTGTCTCTGTCGACTACTCGTCATGGAAGGCAGACGAAGTTAGAAAGGAGTGCACTCGTAGAGGACTTATAGTGAAGGGAAATCTCAAGAAAGACGAACGCATTACGATACTCATGCACCACGACATGCTCCAAGCTTCAATCGGTTCCAGCACTATTGACTCAGCTTCGGTCGGTGCCAGGACTAGGCACTGCATGTACCGACTATTAAATCTGCTATTCTCTGATGAATTCGCCACGCGTTTCAGTCAGTCGGGTACGACGTATTGCTATATCACTATCGAAAATAATATATCTAATGAATTTGGTTTAGGAGATGAGCCTTCACGAGCAGCATTGGATACAAGAGAGGTCATTGACAGAAGCTGCTTCTGGGCTGACGTTCAAACTGCCTTCGCTACTACGTACGCAGAAGATCACCTGGTAAATCCTCTCCACTTTGAAGACGACTTCTTCAAAGACATTGATCCCTCAGTGACTAAAGCCCTTTCAGCGAAAAAGCTTTTCGAGATGTGGAAGGACGTCAATAAGCACTACATTGTTGCTGAAAAGAAGTTCACAACATCAGTCCAGCACGAAAACGAGTTCAGAAATTTGTTCAAGGCCGTGGATACGTACTCTACTTGCAAAAATGGCTGACAGTACGTAAATTGTATAGTTTTGCAGTGCTTTATGATACTTACACACTGTAAAAATCATGGTATATACTGGCAGGTGAAGCATGAGCTGACAAACGTTACTAAAGGAGGCTTGCTACCTGAGGATAAACTCGACACTTTAACAATAAAATCCTCGCAAACCTCGGAGTCAAGTACCAAGGAAACAACCCCTTCCAAATCAAAGCGCAAGAGCGCCGAGACACTCAAGCGCCTTGTTATTGCATTTGACAACTATGTAAGCGACCGCAGGGTAGAAGCAGCGCACGCCAAAGTTGATTGAGACCGAGAGGTGGCCAGATCCCAACTCAAAGAGAAAAGTGCAGTTAGATCGCTGCTGAACGACATTCGTCGTCATCTAAATGACGTCGACAAGGAAATTGCAGCTAGCCGAGCTCGTGAAGGATCGCCTGTCTATTTGGAGGAGGACAGAAACCTTCTGCTGCAAGAACGTCAATCCCTGATCGACAAGCTAAGATCTCTTTCAAACTAGCGAGCCAAAAACACCGAAACAAATGATGATAGTTGCATTTTAGAAACAATTATTGAGCTTTTTCAGCACGTCTTCTTGCAATGTTGTGCTCTGGTCGGCGCAGCTCCTTGTTGTCAATGTACTTAACGATGACATCGCGTGTTATCTCATCCGAAAGTTCAACTACCTCCCCTCCGTCTGTCTCGAAATGAGTTTCCAAGAATGACAAGTCCTTGCTCCTATTCCAATTGCGCAATTCTTGTCTTAGAGCTCTGGTAGATCGTTCCGCCGTATC
>NW_003306666.1:0-3391 GCF_000142945.1 Phytophthora infestans T30-4
AATATATATACGCCAAAAATAGAAAAGACCCCGTATTCATCGCCAGGGAAGAAAATGCGCTTTTGTGGCCTGCGGAGGCCGGCTGCGAGCAGTTTTTGTAAGACCACCCTCATGTGCAACCTAACCTTGCAGCCCGCGTTGTGAAGGTATTTATTCCACATAAGCCGCCAATTCCAGCTGAAGAGAGGCAATCGACAGATTGTATACCAAACTAATGAATCGCAACGGCACGAGTACAGTGCGGACAACTAGAGCGTGCGACCATCCACTGCTTGCATCTGTGAACTTTCAGCTGGAAGCCGTCCGGGATACTTAAACCGTTTTTACTTTCGGTTGTAATCAAGCGAGGTCTCAAGTGCCCGAACTGGGACTTTTCCGACACGGTAGCGTTCACATACGACCATTCCAGGGCAGGTCCGCACTTCTGTGATAATACGTCCTAGGCTACATTTGAGCTACTGGAAGCGCTAAATATTAAGATACCTCCAATGTCTGACGACCGCGGCCAAAGAATTCGTTGTCGAGACTGTTAGCTGATGATATCGCCTCAGCGGCGGGAGTGAAAGCAAAAACAAGGAAGATGGCACCTGTACCATGGTCGAAGTCACAACTAGCGTTTTAAGGCTCGTCTGCCGATCGAAGATTAACTCCAACGGATTGAAAGACAGCTATCTGCCAATGGCAAAGGCGTGCCTCGGTATTCTTACGTCGTGTGTTCGCTCTTATGGGGGAGTTTGATTTGAGACGGACGAAATTTGAATTGATACGGACCAGTCCCAGAGAAGCAGTAACAAATACAGCAGCTAGCCGGTTTGTTTTACACGACATTCAGGCGTCCGACGATATACAGAGAGCACTTGCTGCATTTTCCGTAGCGTCGGAGTAAGGCGCACTTGTCATTCGTGGCATTCTCTTCACGATTGACACTGTAATCAAGCGAGGTCTCAAGTGCCCGAACTGGGACTTTTCCGACACGGTAGCGTTCACATACGGCCATTCCAGGGCAGGTCCGCACTTCTGTGATAATACGTCCTAGGCTACATTTGAGCTACTGGAAGCGCTAAATATTAAGATACCTCCAATGTCTGACGACCGCGGCCAAAGAATTCGTTGTCGAGACTGTTAGCTGATGATATCGCCTCAGGGGCGGGGGTGAAAGCAAAAAGAAGGAAGATGGCACCTGCACCATGGTCGAAGTCACAATTAGCGCTTTAAGGCTCGTCTGCCGATCGAAGATTAGCTCCAACGGGTTGAAAGACAGCTATCTGCCAATGGCAAAGGCGTGCCTCGGTATTCTTACGTCGTGTGTTCGCTCTTATGGGGGAGTTTGATTTGAGACGGACGAAATTTGAATTGATACGGACCAGTCCCAGAGAAGCAGTAACAAATACAGCAGCTAGCAGGTTCCTTTTACACGAAATTCAGGCGTCCGACGATGTACAGAGTGTACTTGCTGCATTTTCCGTAGCGTCGGAGTAAGGCGCACTTGTCTTTCGTGGCATTCTCTTCACGATTGACACTGACTTGGCACCGCGACGGCGCACTTCGCCGGCAAAGAACTCAGCGTGTTGCTGCTGTGGTCGGTGCCCACGCAGTTTCATGAAGACACCTTCTGTGGATACTACCGTGCAACTCGGTTTTCGAGAGCTCGTTGCAACGTAGGCGACACGTACAGATGAAAGAGAGGCAATCGACAGATTGTATACCAAACTAATGAATCGCAACGGCACGAGTACAGGGCGGACAACTAGAGCGTGCGACCATCCACTGCTTGCATCTGTGAACTTTCAGCTGGAAGCAGTCCGGGATACCTAAACCGTTTTTACTTCCGGTTGTAATCAAGCGAGGTCTCAAGTGCCCGAACTGGGACCGTTCCGACACGGTAGCGTTCACATACGACCATTCCAGGGCAGGTCCGCACTTCTGTGATAATACGTCCTAGGCTACATTTGAGCTACTGGAAGCGCTAAATATTAAGATACCTCCAATGTCTGACGACCGCGGCCAAAGAATTCGTTGTCGAGACTGTTAGCTGACGATATCGCCTCAGCGGCGGGAGTGAAAGCAAAAACAAGAAAGATGGCACCTGTACCATGGTCGAAGTCACAACTAGCGTTTTAAGGCTCGTCTGCCGATCGAAGATTAGCTCCAACGGATTGAAAGACAGCTATCTGCCGATGGCAAAAGCGTGCCTCGGTATTCTTACGTCGTGTGTTCGCTCTTATGGGGGAGTTTGATTTGATACGGACGAAATTTGAATTGATACGGACTGTTGTCAAGAAGGCGTCTCGTCCAGCTTCGGCATACCGGTAAAACCGGTTTCCAAGGACCCCGCGATGTTTACGGTAAGTCAATTGCGCAAACGGATGTATGCGCAAACAGATGGTTGGACGAACAGGATGATTGGACGAGTCCATGGTTGGATGCACCAAATGATTGGATGCAGACTAGGACGTAAGACAGAGTAAGCTCCAATAAATCAATCACTTTGCATTTTATCATCTAGTGCACAAACGACCTTTCCTTTTGGTTATGAGCCCAAGCCCCGCAGACTCTGCCCAAGACTACGCCTACGCCATGGACGCACTTCAACGACCGCCGACTTCAACAGGTTGAGATGGAACCAATCTTTCACGCGTGGAGATTTCCAAATGGCAGTGGGTGTCTGGAAGAGCGCGACCCTGTGGGAAAGTCGTCAGTGGGCGAACTGAAGATGGAGCACTGCGCTACCCGCGTTGGACCAAGCGACGTTCAAGCGGAAGTCGCGCAAAGCGCTGGCGATTATCTGTCTCGCATGGAGGATTCGCAGCTGCCGTTGGTTCGGTCGGCGAATGGTGCGCATGATGCCTGGTCAAGGCTGGAAGGACACTTCGAGAAGAAGGGTTTGGCGAACAAGCTCTTCCTTCGTCGACGTCTCTTCACCACGATGATGGAAGAAGGTGATGATGTGCTGGAGCACATCAACAAGATCAAGACGATGGCGGAGCAGCTCGACGCAGTGGGCGCTCCGGTCAGCGAGGACGACTTGGTGATCACGCTTCTGGCAAGTCTAAGCGAGTCGTACCAGTTCCTCATCACGGCGTTGGAGTCGAGAGCTGACTCACTGTCGTGGGAACTCGTGACGGCTCGGCTGCTGCATGAGGACATAGCAATGGCCGCTTCTAGGGTGGATTTGGGATCCCACCCATGTACCAAGTAAAATGGTGTATCACCCCGGATCCTGTCTTGGGCGGTGTTCATCGCGAAGGGGAGCCGTTCTGCGTACTCATCCCAATCCCTTTGATCCAAATCCTGGACATACATCTTGAGTGCTCAAAGAGCAAGGTGGCGGTGCGGACAGCGCCGCGCTCGATCGAGCGTTCATGACGAGTGACAACGGTAAGCGTAAGGG